>NC_045759.1:17637381-17789881 GCF_009193385.2 Nasonia vitripennis | reverse complement strand
ATCCGCGCTACTAACACTTGCACTTTTTTCCGCCTCACCTCCGCGGTCATTCGTCGTTCCGTGTCACGGGGCCATCGATCAAGCCGGTTAAGCAGCTGTCGGTTTATCGATAATACCGCTCACATACCCGGAATCCAGCCCGGAGATCTCAGAGCCCTTTCTCGGGCTTATCGTTCGCACGCGCGCGAGCGCGCAATAATCAGCGCGTTATAATATTATTCAGACACGCGAATCGCGCGCTGTCGCCCTGTGTCGTGTGTGCGGGGGAGGAGCGTTATATGAATCTTCAAGATACTCGCGGCTAGCGTAGCCCGCGCGAGTTTCTGTTATTTATGCTCGGCATGTGTATAAGTCACGGATGAAAGCGTGTGCTTTCGCTGATAAATTTTAACGAATACGAGTTTCTTTTATTCTAGACGCATAAACGTTCTAAGATGAAATCGTTTCAGTGAATGTATATGTTTTATGCGAAATAAATTAGGGGGTGGATTTTCGAATACACGCGATCGAGCATTCTTATCCGATTTTCCGGTCACGGCTGTTAATTTCGTGAACGAGAGGAAACTTCGATTACTGGAAAACACTTTAGTCTCCGCGGATTTACGCATCGACTTGGGTACCCGAACTCGCTATCGTTTCTAACATAACTAACGAATCTTCCAAAATTGAAAAATTGCACGAGCAGCTCAAGCAGGCCCGGTAAATGGCACACCTATAAATACACTCATTGCACGGATAGTTATGAAGGTTAGAAATAAGTGCCTACGCGCCACCTATCGTCGCCATTCGTAGAACCGCAAAACCTAGGCAGTGCGGGGAAGAAATACGCAAACAGATCACATACACCGCCTGAACTTGCCGACTCTTGGCCGAAAGCTCTAAAGTCTTGCCAGTATACATATATATATATAGAGAGAGAGAGAGAGAAAGAGAGAGAGAGAGAGAGAGAAAGAGAGAGAGAGAGAGAGAGAAAGAGAGAGAGAGAAGGCAGTAGAGTCAGGCAACGTAGCTGTCGGCGGTAGCTTGCAAACGCGGCAGCTGGTTTATATATACGAGTGTTTGCTCTGAGAAAATTAATCGCGGCAAAGTTGCGCGTCGCGCTATTCCCGCGGCGGAGTTTTGCAGCAGCCGTCGCCAGCGGCGCCTCACTCTTATATAGCTCCGTGGAACGAAAATAAACTGCGGATGTATTCTCCATTATTCCGTTAATTTACTACAGCTCTGCGAATGGACGGCGCTAATTGATCATTCCTGTCGGGACGGATTAGCGCGGGAGTGCAATCTTTTACGGCTTTTATTGCGCTCTCTCGAGACAACGCTTTTGTCTCGGCGATTTGGACGCGATGCAAAAGAGAGAGGGATTCGAGTCTTTTTTTTATGTTTGTGATTTCTCGATTATAACAGCTCTTCGAAATTCGCCATTCCAAAACACAGCGAGAGCGAAAATTATTGCCGCAGTATAAAAGTGAAAAAAGTTAGCTCTCGAGTTCGCGGAAACGCTAGGTATATGTATATGCGGCGTAGCGACGCCGAGTGTGGATAATATCCTTTCACGAGCGGCATAAATCAATGAAATTTTGTTTAATACTTCCGTTTTTTACGCTTGTCAAAGCTTGATACCCGGAACCGGCATAAAATATGACGCTCTTACGGACGACGACATTAAGCTCTCTCCCGCTCGAGCCATGAGAAAAGAAGTGAGACGCGAGAGCGAAATAAAAAAAAATACCTCCGCTCCAAAAGCAGGCGATATAAATCCATTCGGAATAATGTCCTTTCGATATATATATATATATATATCGAAATAAAAAGAATAAGTCTAACCGAAGCCGCCTCGTTTTTTGCTCACAGAAAGCCGATGCGAGACGAGAACCAGTGGCCGCCGTACACGAGGGAGCAGCCTAACTACTATATCTTCAACGCCGAGAAGAACGGCATGGGCAAGGGCCCTAGGACGACCGCCTGCGCGTTCTGGAACGAGTTCCTGCCGCGGCTGAAAGGCATACCAGGTATATATACCTTACACACCACCCACGTACGCCCCATAGACTCTGCTCTACTGCGCAGGCTCTTATCTTTTACCGAGAAGCTCTATACGTTTTCCCTTTATTTATTTTTCGATCCCTCTGCACTACTATACCGTTCTCTTTCTCGGTCTGTTCCGGCGAATAACTAGCTTCCCTTTATACTCTTATCGCGACGTCCTCCGCTGTATACGTTCCATCCCTCCGATGTTCTTTCCTTCCCGAGTGCACTTCAGCCTCTCGCTGTGTAAGACGCTCGTTAAGTGCATCGGGCGACTCGCAATGAATATTTTCGAGCCTCGAGAGGAATTTTTAAAAAATTTTTGTCATTACCACTGGTAAAGAGGATCAAAGTTTCAGGAGATTCTTGAAATTGAATAACGCAGACGCGAGATAAAGAAGTACATTACGTATACTCACGTATGCTGGTATATACAGCAGCCGTTTTAAACCTTATAAAGCATTCCGGCATCGCGTCTTTCGCAAGTCGCCACTAAATCATTGATGCCGTTTGCAGAAGACGCCCCGGCGCTCGATCCTCTGTCTCCTCCCGCAAACTTATTTCCAGAGAACCGAGCGCGGCATGATCTCTCAACTCTTGACCTCGTTGCGCGTCTAAATCCCAACGTGCGCTCGCTATACGCTCGGGGACTATTAATAATTTAAATATAGGTGCCTACGCGCCGTGTACGGCAATCGATATAATGTGGGGAGAGGTCCTGCTACGTATTATACGCTACCCGTGACGAGAACGATTACTGAGAGTTTATTAGGCGGGTATAAGGGACGAAAGATTCCGCCCTTAACTAAGGTCGCGATAACCCCGCTGGAGACGCACTTACTTGTGGCAAGTTTAATCTTGTGGAAAGTTCAATTTTGAGCAGGAAGTGTGAACTTGCTGTGCACGAAATTATAGTTATTATTCGAAATAATGTATATAAAGGGGATCACGCGCTAAATCAATGTATCGATTCCAGTCGACACTCCATAAAACAAGCTATATCCCCGTAGATAAGTGGCAATTCGATACCATCCAGATTTCCATCTCCCTTATATTCCGCAACACCTATCCACACACACCGCAAGGAAGTAACGCACACTCCCCTTCTCTAATCCCAATCAGGAGCCTCCGGGCGTGACTCTGCGCTCCCTCCTCGATATTTTCGTTCGAGCTTGTCCCCGGCTAATTGCCGATAGATCTCCTCGGCGGTGCGCCTGTCCTCCAAATTGCAAAACCTCGCAGACTGCGCGTCGCGTCTATACCGGCAGATAAATCGTCGGCAGCTACATCGGCGAAAAAAAATAGATGAATATCCGGCCGATCGTTCAAATCTCTCTTGCTCCTTTTTCCTCGGCGCGGACTCGAGATCTTATCGGCTGATTTATATGACGGGCTTTGACTGCTATTAGGCCTCGCTGCGCATTAATCGCCGGACTTTGCTTCTTCGCGAGCATATAAACAGGAAATTTATTTACTCTATCTTCTATTCTCGCTCATCTCTACTACTCCGTGTGATTTAATAACGAAGATCCGGTATTTTTCCTCGCGAGCTGGCTGAGAGGGAGAGAGGGATATTAGAGGTATTTTTATCATCCCGAGCGAGCGAGCACGACAAACATAATTTTTTTCTCCTCGTCTCTGCTCTGCTCGTTTCGAGGAAACAGGAAAGCTACTTGCTCATTATGCGTAATGCAGAAAACGTACATGATAACTGCGAGAGTAAGAGAGAGAGAGCGAGAGAGAGAGAGGGAGAGAGAGAGAGAGAGAGAGCTGGGCTGCAACCGCAGATAAAAGAGAAATTCCTCCGTCAGTCCGAAACGAGCTCTACTAATTACATAAAGTCCAGCCCCGGAAAAGAGCCTCGTAATCCTCGCGTCAGTATCAAAGGAAAAAGTACTCGTTGAAAATTACAACATTCCGGCTCTCAATGAATTAATTTATACATTTCGCGTAAAGCTCATGCCTCCACGTATATAACGCCTTTCAGCAAATAATAACGCCCGCAACGCAGTTTTCGAGTATTATCGCGTCACTCGCTCAATTTTCATTTTTACGCTCGTTGTGTATTATAAAAGCAAGAATGCTCGACCTCGGTGAGCGTTTGATTAAAATTCTTTTTCATCCCCTCGTTTCGAATAAATATTTCCATCGCACAAAGAGCATTCGATCGAGGCTTGTATCAATTTTTAAATCGAATCAAAATCAAACAAAATCAAACGCTTCTCTCATTCCAGATCCATCGCCGGAGTCGTGCAACAGTAGCAGCGGCGGCGCGTCAGTGGCATCGAGCATCTCGGCAGGCGCCTGGGGACTGACCAGCAGCAGTGCGCTGACGTCGGTTTGGCTGGCTCTGGCCCTGAGTTGTCTTCTGCTGTTGCGAAGCGGTCAACAGCTGGTCATCTAGGTCGTCTCCTCCTACGGCGCATCGCACAGGGCGACGACGACTTGATCCACTCGTAATCGCGATGAAGTACATGTATAGGGAGCTGATGAACATCGCGCTGGCTCGCGATGCCTCATGATGATGATGATGATGATGATGATGATGACGCGCTCCGTGAGATATGGGGCACGCGCCGCGACTCGATCAGACGACGACCATGATATCTCTGCACACCTTAGCGATGTACAGGACGATATACATATATTACATGTGGGTAATACAGGGAGACGCGTATTGATACGCTACGAGCGAGACACGAGAGATGCGTTGTTGCTCGCCTTTACTTTTCCTGTGTTTCCTGCAGGGAGAGAAGCTTTAGATTCTATTCGAGGCCCTGATAGTGAATGTGAACAGCAGATTTTGGTGGTATCCGCGTTGTTTTTTACTATTTTTCTTTCGCGTGTTGTTATCACCGGTGCAGTGGTCCTGCTGCGTTTGATTAAGGCAGAGAGAGAGAGAGAGAGAGAGAGAGAGAGAGAGAGAGAGAGAGAGAGAGAGTCGAAACAATCGATACACGGCCCGGAAGTTCACGGTTACTTTTGCATAAGCTTTCGAAAATTGATTGATGACGAACGCTTGTGGGCTGATTGATTGCCAAGCGATAATTAATCACTCGCGCACTCGTCATTGATCGTCGAATGATTGTCTACTCGCGTAAACACAATCGACCCAGATTCCAGATTCGCGTGTATAGAATGGGCATATTTTTTATAAGCCACTTCGCTTAGCGTCATGTCGTTATTCGATTGTGAAAATTTGAACTTTTCTTTCTATACCAAAACGATTTGCAATACGACGACGCGCGAACAGTCACAACCAACTAATTGCTAAAATATAGACGCTGTATGGGAGAATTCGTAAGAACACGTAAAATACATAATAAGAACTCAGATGTGTATACTCGTGAACTCAAGAGCAGCGTAGCAACGGGATAACTCCGAGATTTTTTATTTTTTCTCCTCTCTCTCTCTCTCTCTCTCTCTCTCTCTCTCTCTCTTTCTCTCATTCCTCAACTCCTGTCTATGATTTTCCTCGCATCCGTCGACGTCGGTTTAACGAGCAACTCCGCCAAGTTAAAGGCGCAGTAGGTGTGTATACGGCGTCGTTATACGCGCGAGAAAAAGGCAGAGCTCGCGATCTTCTTTTATTTCTCGCGAGCTTTTTTCCCTCCTTCGCTTATGAGCGCAAGGAAAACACACGGAACGACGGCAGCAGCAGCAGTAGCATCCGCAGTATATATAGACGGACTCAATTGTGCAGACGACAATGCGTGCGCGCGAACAACTCGTCAAACGACGTTCGAGCCCCAAAATATACAAGACACACACACACACATGTTGTATACACATCATGTGACACGTACACACACACACAGACTCGTACACCGATCGAAGCCTAAATGTAATCAATCGCCCAAGGCGATGCGATATAAATATTACAATGATATATTATATATAAATGTGGCTCTAGACGAGCTCGTTTGAGCTGCCGTCGTTGAGCCGAGAACTAAAAATGAGAGATGTGAGAGCGTGGAAAAAATGATGAATAAATAAAATATTATATTATATCATATGACAAAAAAAAACGCGATTGTTTGAATTTCATGATTTTGTATTTTCATCGTTCTTGAGCAGTGTAGATCAGGTTCGCCACACAGTATATTATAGGTACAATATGATTATTAGTATGATAACAATATACAAACGCGAACATAACCGCAACCGAAGAGCTCTGACACAATATATACGTAATTTCCGCGCAGTTGACGATTTACCCATGACTCATAAACACATACACACACCGTTTGCCGATAAATAACTACTCGATAAAATAATATTCCTAATAACGCTATACGAAGATGTATACTCCTCCGAATAATAAACAAACAGACAAACAAAATCAACCGAAGAAGAGTCGCAGGAAGCGTCGAAATACTCAACCGTCAAATTCAAACAAACACTTTTACTATTGTGTATAAGAAGAGACGAATAAGGAGTGTAGCGGCAAAAGAGATAAACAAACAAAAAAATAAAAATAAAACAAAAAAGAGTTACATATTATGTATAAATATAAGATTAAACAAATAATACGGCTCGCGTATATTATTAGCTAACATGAAATAGAGAAAACATACGCGGACGGAGACAGAGAGGCCGAGAGACACAGATAATACATGTATATCATATAGCGCGCTATATACCATATATGTGTATGCTCGCGTGGACCGCTCGTGTCCCGGCACGCGAGGGATCAGTCCTCGGCTCTGCATAGCGATCAGTTCGTTTTTCGAGTGGCACGAATCTTCCATTTGGTACATATCACCCGTAGAGTTAAAGGCAGATTTAACAAACAAATAAATATATATATTATGCATAAATTATGAATAATAAGGGAATATGATATATATATATATATATATATATATATATATATATATACACATGCGAGCGACTAAGTGGTGTGGCGACGATGAAGTGCAGTGTGTGATGTGCGAGTGAACGGATAGTCAAAAGAGAACAAAAAAGAGACCAAAAATGAAACATCACACAGGCTGATGGTGATTTTAAAAACGAGAGGTGATTTCAGGCACGAAAATCTTGCGGTACACAATTTATTCAACTGGTAAAAGATCGTTTCGTTATTAATAGCAGTCGATTCAATGATTTATTTTTATCACATCACGTCCGTTACCGATTGGTACTCGATTGCAAATGCCGCCCCATGCATGAGCAGCCCAAGTGGCAGGCAGAACAAGACAGTTTCGGCTTATATTCTTAAGCACCGCTTGATATTGAATGCAAAACTAGCGATGGACTGAAGATCCGAAAAGTTCAAGCGGTGTGGGAAAGCAGGTCATTCCAAAACTGTTTTGTGACACGGCCGCATTAAATTCATGGCTTCAGTCTACACGACTGATTCCGCAAGCTCGTTCACCGCTATGGCGTGAGGGTTCTCTTTTCTCCGTTATAATGTGTGTGTGTGTGTGTCCGTGTCCGTGTCCGTGTGGGAAAAAGATGGGAAGCGCGAAGCGCAATCGCACGATGAGCTGTACACAATATATACATAACGATTATAAATATAACTATGTATTAACGAGTTTGCGGATTATAGACATATGGATATATAGGTGTATGAAGGACGAGAGAGTCAACTCGCCCAAGGCGTTGCGTAGACGTAGAGCTTTGCTTATTTACGGCACAAAATTTTCGCGTGTTACGTTTTCCGCGCAAAACGCAGAGACGCCTCGAAGCGCTCGAGTCCCTCGTTCTTACAGATAAAAATCATACAATAAATACATAAATGTACATAAACTTGGTATTTTCATCAAGCTGCACGAGCGGAAATTATTTTCTACGAGAAATTGCTAGTGGTTTATAGACGACGGGGAGACTGCAGGGATCGCAGAGAGGAATAAAATTAACGAACGAACGCTAAAAACAAGCAGAGAGAATGAGATAAGAAATTAATAGAGGAAACTGAGCTAGTGCGCGGTGCACACCTAGTTAGACAAAGAGAGAGAGAGAGAGAGAGAGAGAGAGAGAGAGAGAGAGAGAGAGAGAGAGAGAGAGAGAGAGAGAGAAGGAGAAAGTATAAGAAGCTGCTGCACGCGAGAGACGAAATTAACGAGGGCGAAGGATCCTCGCGGAGGTTCGGCTCGGCCGAGTTGGCTTTTCTGTTCTACTCGCGCCGGAGGGAAGAGGCAAAAGCTCGTGTACACGTAGCCACGGTTGTGTGTAGCGAAGTTACACAAAGGAGGAGAAAAGTTTCGTCGTCGTGGTGCGGCGGGCGCGAAAAGATGGAAAAGCGCGAACAACGACAAGGATGAAAAACGCGATTTCGTCGGCCAGGGAATTAGGGAAGAATGGGAGCATGATAAATGCGCGAAAGAGCGAGCGGAAAAAAGCGTTATGTACTGGAGTATGCATTAAGTGAAAGCCGTGCGTGGGAGGGAAAGATGCAGGATTTTTTTGGGAGGCTATTATTGCAGTTTTTGTTGCGGATGCATCGAAATTACACAGCACCTCTATACAGCTAAGTGTAACGTTTTGTTCTTTTACGCTGTGAGTAGTGGTTCTAGAAACGTCGTGTAATTATTCGGGAGATCCGAGATATTCTGGACGCATATGCTGATTTATACTTGTAAATTCTACACTCTGAGATGCGCATATTTTCTGGATCTCTTTTCTAATTCGTGTATGACTTGAAAAGCTCTATATACCTGTACGGTACTTTTTGACTTACGAATTCGTGAGTGCTAGTGCTTGTAAGAGTAAGTGAATTCAAAGATAATTATTATAAATTGTGAGAAAAAAAAAATAAGGACCGAGTGAAAAGTCTCTGAAGAAAGTGAGAATTCCCGCGTGTAATCGTGACGAAAAAAAGAGAATATCGTGGAAAATCTGCGGCATTCTTTCCTCAACTCGCGCAACGGACAACTTTTCTCGGGCGCCATGAACAAATGCGCGCCATTGTCAAACATTCGCGGCAATTCTCTCAAGTGTCGTAAACTCTCGAGCACAATGAACATTTTATTTTGTATATTCCGCAACTTTTCAGACACGAAAATCGCGCTTACCTATTCTCGTACGGACCAAAACTCAGAGGAAATTGAAGCAACGACTCGATTATCAATTCGTACTACTCCTGATGCTTATCTCTTTCAATCGCGCTCACCTCTCACGCTCGGTATTCTCTCTAATTAAACTAGTCGGCGACGCGTAAAAGCACGCTCCGATGGTTTTCGCTTCGCGGTACGTCGTCCATCCTCGCTTTTCATACTCGCGTGCGGGTACATATACATATTCGCGCTTGAAATGTGCGTCGAACCACGAGATCGCGAGGCGCAAGACCAATGGAGAATGAGAACTATCGAGCTTGCAGTTTTCCGCGGGCGATTGCGAATTCCCGATTCGATTGCGCATCGGAGAGCCCAAAGGACGAGACGAGTCAATAACACGGCTATTCGAGCTCAAGTGGCACGTGACGCGCGCGAGCTTTCTTCGCGCAATCGAACGCTTGCTCAATTAATCGCGGAGATTGGCTTCGGATATAGATCTTCGATTCCCTCCTCTTGAGCTTTTTCGTTCGTTAAAACGAGGATAATATAACGAGGGAAAAATGACGAAAGACCGCGGAGGTTACACAAAAGCACAACGTTTGCACAAGCACAGTGGCGGCGGCGTGTAGAGTGAAAAAGAAAATCGATGAAAGCAAACTCTCGCTGTCGTCGTCCTCTAACAGCCGCTGACGTCATCTTCACGGTGTACTTTGCGTATACCATCCTATGCGCGCAGCAGTTACTCGCTCGCGAAGCCTAAGAAAACAGTGAGTATATAGCGGGCGCGGAAAGAAAAAGCGATCTTGCACGAGTCGTTTAACTTGTTAGGCCGGAGTAACGCCTTACGCGAATTGCTATTTGTTTTGAGTTCGAGGCGCGCGTGCGCGCTCGCGGCTCTTGATTAAAAAAGAAAATTAATGCCTGTCGATCTCGTTTGATTGGAAAAAGATTGATTGCTATAGAGAAATTGTCGTTTGGGTCTGAGAAATCGGAGCAGATTGAACGTTTTCGAATATCGCCTTGCTAAGATATGTATGCTTCGTGGAAGCTTCTGAGATGATTTGTACACTGTTTTTATTTAGTCTTCATTAATAAATATTGAGAGTTCAATTTGATTACCTGCACACTTTATCCAAAGTTATTTAGTCAAAGTTTATCCAATGGATTTTTTAGAACCAATTAGAAAGTTTCACTGGAGTGTTAGTAATTTTTCAGTTCTGCACAGCACCTCGACTGAAGTTCTATACGAGAACATCAACATCGATTCTCATTTATTAATTAATATATAAGCTAGGAGGAAATAGTCATATTTGTCAGATGTACATTTCGCCTCGTCGATCGACAATCAGATAGTCGATGAATACAGATATTGCGTCCGCGATCGACAGTTTATTTTTCTAAAAGCTATTACCTCTAAATTGACAGCACAGACGAAGGAAATGACGGGAAGGGAAAAAAGCAAGTCTTACAAGAACTCTGTTGTGTCGCACGAATTTAGTAGAATGGGACGAGTTACAGGGGGTCACGCTCATCTATATATAAAGACGATAAAAAAATCGTTTCATGATTTTTCATGTTCACCATCGTAGCCCTTCGGCATATTTATCAGCAGCTGCATAATACGGGTATAGAAGACATGATTTCAAAGTGAAATTTAACTATTCGTCATTCTTCATTATTAATATTATAAGAAATATTTTTGTGGATGAATAAAGTTGGAAATGTACATCGATGTGTATATTTTTCTATTAAATGCTTAAAAAATATCATATTCTTAAACTAATTATAGCAGTTTCCCTTTCAATCGCACTGAGATCTACGATCGTGTTTGCTAAATACTTTTGCCAGCTTTAGCTAGCTCTGATTGATAGAAAGCTATATATTTGAAAAATTACATATGATTTACACACGCACACAATTCATTTTAATAAAAACAACCGCATCATACTACCGTCGCTAATCGTCCTGAAATATACATTTAAAAAACAAATCAAAAAGACGCGAAAAACGACCTCCTCGTCAAGACAATAAAACGAACCCCAAGTAATCTCATCTCCAGTAGCAAATTGACGTCGACGTTCTAGAGTAGCCGCAAAAAAAGACAACGACGAGAACAAACCTTCGGCACACAAAGCTCGAGAATAAGCACACGCGGATGCGGAGGCTAACACAACGCGGAAATCCGTCGATAATGGTCGTGTACCTTTGCGCAAAGAATCTTCGCGCGAGAGAAGGACTGATGGGAGACAGCAAAAAAGCGACACGTATAAACGTATGGGAAGCGAGGTGTGTCTCGATAAACCAGACGCAAAAATGAGATACCCGAATCAAGCGCGTATACAACAATTTAATTATCATATTACAGGAAAACGCGAGTTGCCGCGCTCGATTATTTCGTGTAAATAAACCAGCCGATTTTCATTCGATTTCTCCGGGGGATTTTTCTTTCTTTATACACGTATTATCGATATGAACAACACCCTTTATTGTTTACGTGATCGTATATGGAATTGATCAAGGCGTGTCTCGCGTTTTAATAATCAGCTGAAATTACGTCTGTCGAAATCGATGTTTGCGAAATGAAAAAATCAATAGAATTTTTTAAATTTCCTGCATGAAAAAGCAAAAGCAATTTTTTTCTCGAATCCCGAGTCAATATTCCGCACAGCAAACAAACGTGTATGAATGATCGAATATACGGCGCTTGTGGATAGTGCGTTTTTGGAATTCCGCGAAGGTTATATCGGCCGGAGAATATTGCGTTGTAATTTGCAAAATGTTATTGATGTTTGGTTAGGTAAACCGAGTCGAACCTCCACGTGGAAAAATTCGAATTGTTATAAAAGTAAATTGCTGCAGTGCCTGCTTCAGCACAGGATCCTAATAAAAAATCACATTTTATGCTATAAATTGTTTCTTGTATATTATATGTGAATACTTTTTGTAAAAGCAAATGTGGTCATTTTTTGCTTAGCAAGGATCGGGGTAACGAGTAGAGTCGTCGGCTTCTAGCGAGACATTGATATGAACTAGAATATTAGAAAAAATACATATAAGAGATGCCAAGAAAAATGTCTGCTCGTAAGCCCGATCGAACGTACTCCATTCGATCCTGTGATGTCTCACGCTCAACATTATAATCTATTTCGTATGTCACGAAGGATAATCAATGTTTTTGCAGGAAATCGTTGATCTGTGTACGTACGTCATATAATTTAACGAGGAGATATGCTGACAGAAAAAGACTAGGTAATGCCAAAGGATATAATAGAATATTCGAGTAGTCATTCCCGTAGAATAATCAAACGAATCGATTGCCACATCAGCAGGAAAGAAGCGAGAGTATTCATAGCTATTTAAAAATAAAGACCCACAAATAAATAATCACTACGATATGGAATTGCCGATTGTTTTTCTCTCAATGTATATGTGAATCGCGATCCTCTGAAGCCAAAAATTTTGAGCGATCGATAGTTATATAATACTATGGCAGTCGACGTATATAATTATTCATGTGCCCCACGAATGACGATGATTAAAAAAAAAATGCAAGAAACAAAAAGCGAAGCGCGCTCGCTCGCCACTCGCCACTCGCGCTAATGTTCGATATTGTGAATTATATCATTATCATTATTAACTACATGTATTAATTACACATAATATACAATGTTCACGCATCGATATGGAGCAGAGAGAGATAGAGAGAATAATGAGCGAGGAGAAATATACGTTTGCGCGCGCACTTTTACATTTATTCGCTCATCTTGAAAAATGTACCTCGTTAGCGTATAGTCAGTCGCGCAAACGGTGACGATCATTATAAAGATGTGAAGCGATCGAAAATATATATTATCTGAATTTAACAAATCGGGTATGCGCAAGAATTCTTCACTCGCGTGATATCGTATTTTATCACCCCATGTATGACGCTCGAACTAAGCGAAATACTCGCGTTATAATCCTTCGTTAGCACAATTTGCGTGGCGTTCGTTATATGATTTCTCCATTAAATTCGTTCATAATGTTATTATTATAACGTACGAGATTGAAAGCGTTCTAAAAAAATGATAAATACTATAACACGTACACTATATAAACCTTAATTAAACGTTGAATGAACAAAACAAAATGAAAAAGAACAAAAAATATTTTAGTACGTAACGATAATTTAAAATGTGATAATAACAATTATATTATATAAATATAGAGTTGAAGCAGTCTAACGTTGTCTATACGCGACGATATTAAAACATTCCAAAGATCCTTCCACACACTGCAGAGAAGAGAAGAACGTTTCACTTGAAATTGGAAACGGCTGGAAATTTTCTCCCTCCTCGTTAGGAGAATGGGTATATAAAAGCCGCTCCCTAGCTCTCTCGTTCAAAGTGAAATCTCATTCCGGCGAAATTTAGAGAGAGAGAGAGAGAGCGAGCTTTTTCTCCCGCGCATTGTTTTCCAACCCTTTCTCCCCTCCTCCTAGAGCAGCTCGATCGCGAGTACGTAAACACACAGATCCATCGAGATCGAGTCTCACCCCCCCCCCCTGCACTCAGTCGCGCGGAATTAACGAATTAACGTGGCCGCGTGTTTTGCCCATGTGCACACGCGCACGCGAGCACAATCGAGGATACGTGAGACAACAACGAGTCCTTTTCCTCTCCTCGATTTCTCCGCGGCGTAATGAAGCCTTATGTAAGCGAGCTGCGCGGAAGCGGAAGGGAGAAAAAATAGAGGGGCTCGAGGTCAAGGCTACAGGGCTTTTTCACGCGCGCGCGTCTATAGCTGCGATGTGTATTAATTATCTATAATATATCGATATATCTGATGTATGCGTATGATCGGCTTGTGCAAGGGATATTCGACGTCGCGACTTTTGTGCATGCGTGCGTGTCGTTATTTTTGCTTCGACGATATGATAGTCTATGAAAATTTTTTTTATTTTCACAACGTCAAAAATTGAATAATGTGCATTGGTTATTGAAAAGCATATCTAGCATTTTTGTTGAGAGAGAATCACAAAAACACGCACGTATGCGGAGCTTAGAAATCGCGATAGTCACGCACGTTCAGAGCAAAAAAAAAAAAAACTGATAAAAATGAAGAAAAAAAATATTCCTCTAAGTATAAGAAATGCGCGCGCAGTATATATAAATGTAAATAATAAAATATGCAAAATCGTTTGTACCATTTAGAAGCCGAGGAACCGTAGCATACAGCATTTTTCCCGCGATATTTACAATGCGATGTCTGATTCGGCAAAGAGGAAAACGTTAATTAAACCTGGTGCAATTCAAACGTGACAATCCTGATATGATTATATGATATGCGGCGAATTTTTCCTAACGGAGAGAGTAGAGGCCGAGAGATTAGAAGGAAGAGAAAAAGCATGAACATCCTATAGATTTTCAAAGCATGAATTTTTTCCTATAATATACATACGAAGTGATGCATGTTTTTCTGCGCGACACCTCTCTCCTCTGTATATTCTGCGAGCCTTTCGTTTTCCCCCTTTGTACAACGCTCTCGTTTTTTCACATTTTTTCTCTACATCTCTCGCGATTACGAAACTCGATACGAAACAATAATATAAAAAATAAAAATAATAATTAAATGAAGAAAACGAAATTCCAAGAAAAGCGCAGGACGAGAGAAAAAAAGATGCACCGAAAAAAGGGTCGGCACAGCGCGTATAATAAAAGGAGAGGCTAGACGTGTATTAAACGCTAAAAAAAGGAGCTTTGATAAAGAAACTTTACAATTATACATACGATTTTATTATACAATTTCGAGTAGGACTTGAATACTCTTTTACGGATGAATCGCCGCTGTGCGCGTGCGCGCGCGGTGCAGTGTATGTATAAACTTTTTCGAGAGACTAATTATAATCTTCATCCTTGTATTAATGTATATTATCGGCCTGTATTCAAACTTTTTCGTTCTCTTAAGTCCCAACTTTTTATTTCGATGTACATCCCCCCGTGTCCCTTTTACGTCCCGCTAAGGTTTTTGGGGTGAGTTTTGTATTGCCGAGAGCTATAGCTGCAACTTATTTTAATCTTCGCTGCTATAAATGATGAATTCGTTAATAGCTTATAATTATAAGTTTTTGTAAGAAAACTTCATTGCGTAAACGCGACAAAAAAATCGTAATAGTTCTATTATATACAGTTCTTCTTTTCGAAAGATAAAAGTTAGAGTAGAAATTGTTTGAAAATGTTCTAAGTAGCGATGATGCACGTTATATATACATTATAAAAGTGGCTACACTTGAATATCTCGTGAGAAAAAAAAAGAATTTTAGATTGCTTATATATTAAGAGTTGAATTGATAATTAAGGATATTTTTCTAAAGAGTATATATTATAGTAATATGCAGTAGCCGATGTTGAAGCGTTAAAAATATATTAGTTGAGCTAATCTTACATTATCTTATCTTGATCTATACGAATAAAAATCTCGATTTACATCCACTCCAAAAATTTTAGACTTTCAAGTCGATGCACATCATATACCTATATATAAAGAGAACTCGCGCGCACTCCTTGTTTCCTCACGACAACAAACCACTCCGACGACGATATTACGAATGACGATAAATACCAAAGAACAAACCAAAAGAAACAATATTTAAAAAAAAATAAACAATAAAAAA
This sequence comes from Nasonia vitripennis, assembly GCF_009193385.2. Lineage (NCBI taxonomy): Eukaryota > Metazoa > Arthropoda > Insecta > Hymenoptera > Pteromalidae > Nasonia > Nasonia vitripennis. The sequence goes on along the minus strand of NC_045759.1, from coordinate 17,774,203 downwards.
AGAACGGAGGAGCACCGACTCCGTTATCGCACGAATTTCCACCGGTCGGGACCACTTCGCGTCACGTATGCCACGGTACAATACTTGTAGTCAATTATATTAATGAATTATTAACGTGTATGAATTGTTCGAGAGCTGTACAAAAATGAGATTTACCAAACAAATCGGGCATAATAATCAGCACACGAAATCGACAAAAACAATAACGATTTAACAATATCATACTGACAGCTTTAGACAGCATCGCGGCGGATCACAAAAGGGAATTCAGTCTTTGAAGTATAAGCAGCTCTGTCCTTCTGGATACGCGTGCTCGTGATGGTTGGTTCTTATAAGGATATGCGGATCGTGCGCAATATCGAAAAGCAGCTAAGTAACGATCGACCTATCAAGTGTATTATTGCAGGGGATATTATGTGCCGGCGCAGTGGTTTCAGGAAGCCGATATCGCGAACGACATAGTGTGTTAGGGGGCAGTGTGCGCAGGCTTGTATAACGAGAAAGAAAAAGCCGCGTCGAGCGAGTAATAGAGACGATATAAAGCGCGCAAAGTAAATATAGACGTCGAGAGGAGAGAATCACGTCGGGACAATCGGCGAACGAAAGTTTCGTGTATAGGAAAAAGGAAGGAGGAAAAGCTATATGGCGAGAGGGAAAGAAAAGCAAACGGGAAACGCTGAGTGGAACAATAGGAGGACGACACTTTCTCGTATTATCGGAGAAAATTGACAATTAATTAATCGCCGATCGAGTTTGCTTTTCTACGAGTCTCTCAAGTAGGTAAGTATATACACGCTCGGTGGGGCAAGAAATAATTGCGTTCGAAGTCGAAGCGGGAAAAGAGTCGAGCATGTGTAGGCTACGCAGGACAGACTTAAACAATACACATATATAGAATACACAGAAACCGAAAAGAAATGATAACAAAAAAAAAAGAAGAAAATATATACCGCTTCGAAGTTCCCGTCGGCACGATTGTTTTATCGATATACACATACACATACCATACAATGATTATTATGTACGCGTCGCGCTGATAACTTCTGTGCTTGCGGCGAACGAGATTAAAGCTTCGCTTTCTTCGACGAGCAAGTGATTTACCATAGTGCGTATAACGAGAAGTAGATGTGCTCGAGAATAAAGAGCTAAATAAAAAGATAAAAACATTATAACTCCGACGAGATTATATGATATATAATAATTACTAAGAGCGAGTGCGTGAACGAGAGATGTTATTACAACTATATAAATACAAACAGATATAAATAATTAATTATGATTGGATATATATATATATATATATATATATATATATATATATATATTATAAAAATACGGGATATATATATATATAACGACGATACGTGCGGAGAGGCGAGATTTCAAGTGCGAGCTATAGTAATGATACGACATGTGATTTGAAACGCAAGCGTGTGAAAGCGTATGACGATGATATATGGCGCGAATGTGTGTGTGTGTATTTCAAAGAAATAAAACAAAAAAATGTTGCGACGCGATATGCGCGCGCATTATAAATATTATATAATAGGTGGTAGGATTATTACCTTACGTACAATTGGCTATGTGCATATACACCTCTAAGATTCAATGTACGTATGCGTATACAAGATGAAAAAAAAATTCAGCGTAAAACGTTAAATGTTGTTAAGTTATACGTAAAAATACTATAATAAATGTTACAAGAACCATTGTATGTATAATTATAGCGAATATGAAAAGAAAAATAAGAACAAACCTGTACGTAAAAGATATTTCTGTAGTTACAATAAAATAAACTAAACAATCAAACTCGTCTTCGTCACGTTTTTTTTTCAATTGTATACGATTATATCAGTTCGTCTTTCATATTGAATGAGATTCTTCATTTCCACATCGGATAATACGATTGTATGGATTCCGTTGAAGATATATCGGTGTGAATTGTATATCGAATAGCGTTATTATTACAACACAAATGTTGAGTTACCGAAATTGAAAAATTATTTCTTCAACGCAAAGCTGCGTCGAATTAAAAAACAATCGAATCGTGCGGGATTCATGTTAATTACACTCTTCATCATCCCCCGGCGTTATTAAAACGTATTTTATTGCACTCCGTATAATAATCTCTCGCTATTCCAGAGTTGCTTAATTGAAAAATCTCCTCGCCGAGTGAAAACAATTACTGCTTCCGAGCCACTGATCACTTGTTTTTATTCTCGCGAAACAAAGCTTTTACGGCAAGGCGCTGCGCCGCGTGAAAAGTAGGAGAAAAAAATAAAAGCGACGAAATAAATAACGGCCCCGCAGATTTCACGTCTGTGGCAACCAGGTAAGCTACCCCGCAGCCGTATTCGCGTACACACACAACACACACACACACATATATATATATATATATATATATATATATATATATATATATATGTATATATATTTATGCGGCTTCAGAGCCAGAGCTGAATGGAACGGAAGAAAGCAAAAGCCCTTCTGGTTCGCGCTATATACTCTTGGAATAACGGAGCGCAGAGGGTCGGTAATATTGTCCTTCGGTAATGGGCTGTTCTCCCCTCTCTCCCTCCTCTTCTTTCTTTCTCTCACTTTTGCGCTCTTCTTTTTCCTCTCTTTCTCTATCTTGCCACACTTTGCTTTTTCTCTCGCAGGCTCTTCTCGCGCCCATGACTTTTTTGCCTTTTCACCCTTTTCACACTCTCATATCTGTTAAATTCTTAACTTTTTTCCTGTTTTCTATATCCTCATTTTTTTCCTGCAGCAGTCTTTTCCTTTATTTCGGATTACACTTGGGCGTATAGGTATGTATTATTTCAAGTACAATGGTACCGTTAAAGCGCTGCATTTTACTAAAGTGTCTGGCGGTTGTAAATATTTTTTTATCGCACTCGTAAAATTGCTCGAGGTTTTTCTGAGACGCAATTTTAACATACCTTGAAAATAACATTCCTAAGATATGTAGAAAATTTTTAGAACATTTCCTAAATGACATTTTAATATGTGAACAATACAAAGTAATCGACTGTGCTTATTATTTTATTTAAATAAACATTTAGAAGGTCTATGTTTTAATGTTATGCTATTGTGGGTCATCGATATATTAAAGTGCATAATTTTAAAACTGAGTTGTGAAAGACTTTGCCAGCTGAACTTCTCGATCGTTCATCGGTCGTCTACGATACACAAACGTCGCGCTGAGCATTTTCAATAACAACGTTTTTCTCGGGTGCGTTGGATCTCATTCATTAAAACTCAAAATGAAATTTATTATTTTCCTTATTCTTACCATTGCTTACCTTGCTTTATCCACTGAGGGTATGTGTAAACAGTTGTATTAAATTTGAAACTATACACTTATACACTGAGAATTAAATTTACGTCTTTTGTGAATTCCTTATGCACAATATCATTGTTTTTCACAGACCGTATTGGGGCAATAAAACCGATATGCATTAAAAACTGCAAAGATCGAGGATTAGATAAAGAATGTGAGTCTAACATTACTGTTGCCTAATACAAAAATATTTTATAAAAATAAATACGACGTCGTATTTTCAGAAATACTTCAGTACTGACCCAGAGAGAGAGAGAGAGAGAGAGAGAGAGAGAGATAGCATGCATAGCATGGCATTCCATACAAATCTACGAATCCATGTATTATAAATTTGACTATTGAATAAAAGACCGAATAAATGTTTCCTTTCAACCCAGCATTTTCCACAACTTACATTCGAAATCCCATAGTTTCAAACGTACGTATTTAACAACGAGAAAACTAAAGAAAATTGTACGTGTAACAAAGCACGAACTTGCAATACAAAAAATTCCGCGTACTTTTCTGAAAAAGTCTCTCAAATTTTCCATTCCAAAGTCACGCACGTTCTGTACAACCGCGTCCTCAACAGACAGTACAGCATAACAAATGTTCAAGCATTTCCAGTGCAACGCGTTCGCGAAAATGACGCAGCAAACAAAATCCTCGAGGATGTCAACAGGCCATTATTCCCCGCCGACAAGCATCTACAGATACGTGTACACACACATACACACGCCCACTCACACGCACACACACACACACACACACACATACAATGCCATCAGACAGCAGCAGGGCGCGAAAGTTGGAAAGAGCACGCGCGCACATCCATAGCAGCAGAGCAGCACATGCCAACGGACTGTTAACAGTGTTATCGGAAGATTCTGCATAATCAGAGCAGAAGGAGTGCAGCGGCTATTTACCCGTGTCCCGCGCGGATCTATGCATGCCCGCATGCCGGTTACCGCACGCGCGTATCTATAGCCTACTGCCGCCGAGAGAAATGCCTGCAGCAGCATGCTTTTGGCGAAAGGGGGAACATACACGTATATATAGGGTATATAGATGGAGGGAAGTATATATTGATATTGATAATTAAGTATAGCAGCCTATAGCGCGCTGCACTTTGCCTCGCGTTTAAGGAGCGAGAAAAAAGAGGACGTCAAAGATCCTTTGTTGCCTCCTTTGTCGCGTTTGACGACCTCTGCGGAAAATTTCCAGGAGAAAGGAGCCATAGGCTCTTGTGTGTACGCGCGTATAGTCGTAGAGGAAATGTTATTAAAAATTAACTCACGCTTGTTTGCGCAATTTTGACGCTGTAATAGCCTGCTGCTCACGTTCGCGAGCATTGACGTTGCGGGAGAGTATGAGCGTCAAAGATTTTTCGTTGAAACTATTACGCTGAAAAAAGCGTTAATTCATTTATTTTAATTACGCCGAAACTATATAATCAAAAGCGCAAATAACTCGCAGCGCGACGTTTTCCTTTCTCTGTGTAATAGCTGCGAAATGGAATGCACCCCTGCGCGGTAGCGCGTATTGCTCTGGCGCAGAGAGAGAAATAAATGCGCGAAAGCTACTTTATTTTCAGGATATAAAAACGTATATAAAGGCTATTATTTCCAGAAGAAAAATTAACTTCTTTTGTGCTCTGGAATTTCGCCTTGTCTGCGAGAACACAAGCTATTCGGAGTCGCGGTTATGGATTGTTCTTCTAAATGGTATGCATGCACGCACGCGGTGTGGAATTATACGTAGGTGCACCCATTAAAGCCGTTTAATTATAATCAAACGGCTTTAATGAAACCCGTTATAAAATTAAAAGGCCCAATCGTTCGAGCGTATGATTGATCTGTAATCCGCGTTATATTCTTACTATAATAATAATCTCCCGCGTTAATTCGCAACGATAACGAGATTGGAAATGCGCTCAAACTTCCTCAATCCTCCATGGACAGACGAGCAAATTACATACGAACTATATTCTCGATCCCTTTAGAGCGCGATTCCAGCCGCGTGGAGTCCCGTCTGCAAAGTTTGAATATTGCAGCGGCTGCACACCAACGAAGCAACAAAACGAAAAGGCCTCGAGAGAGAGAGAGAGAGAGAGAGAGAGAGAGAGAGAGAGAGAGAGAGAAAAGGGCAGCTTGTTTATTATAGACTCGCGAGAGGACTCGGCGTACGTCAACGCTTTGAAAAGTGAATAGAGTGTGTCCAGCGTTGGAAAATCGAGTGAATAACCGGTGCCAGCGGTAGCCGACTCCGACGAGAAAACAGGAAGAATAAAAAGACAACAGCAAAGAGTGACTTCTACTCGAGAGAGCGAAGCCCAGAAAAGGAGAGAGTATTAGCCGATGCCACACCGTGAGACGCTCGCGAGAGTGCTCGAATAACGAATGAACCGATGCAGCTGAGATAGAGATATAGAGATAGCGCAGGAGAAGCTCTTCCGCGCACGGAGAGTCGAGAGGGATCGATGTCGAGATAAGTCGAAATTGCGAGAGTGTGTACAGCGCTGTGTGCGCAAATGCGGAAAGGCTGCAACAGCCAATATCCAATTCACTCCGCCTTTGCCTCTCCTGCATGGCTTTTGAAAATTTTAGCACCAGCGCACTCTTTTCACCTTCCGAAATTCCGCGTATATATCGCACGCGTGATTCTCGCGCTTTAGCTCGTTTGCGTGTACACACACACACAAACACGATGCAGTCGCAGCGTGGGTGTCGCTGCTTTTTCGCTCTATCTATCTCTCGTGGGCGGGTAGCGAGGAAAACGAGGTCGCGGGCGTTCCAATTATTCGGCCACGTTAATCAAGCATCGACCGTGTCCCGCCGCGTTATTTGTACACGTGCGAATCCGCGCGCGAGTTCATAAAGTGTAAATTTCACTTTCGAATATTGCCGGAACGCGCGCCGGCGCTTGCAAGCTCTCTCTCTCTCTCTCTCTCTCTCTCTCTCTCTCTCTCTCTCTCTCTCTCGCCTCTGTGTATGGCATATTTATTTCATCGGCGCGTTTTTCATATGGTGAAATGTTTGCCATCATTTTTGTTTCGAAGCTTATTTCCGAAAAAAAGTACACCGCGGGTGGCTGGTTACGCGAATTTCCCTCGATTTTCGATACTCGCTCTCGACACTAATGAGTTCATCCAATAATAGGTACGTGACGACGGGCGATTACCAATCAATAAAAAAGCCGAATCGCGTGACTACAAATAATGGGCTTTTAGCGCGAGCAAGCGTGCTCGAATTATTGGCCCAGCTTCGATCTGCACCTACTCTGTTCCCGCGTGTACGTATATCTTTATTTATACACGCTATATGCAGGTATAAATGTATAAAAATGCAATACGCGTGTGGTCAGCGAATCACGACCTAGAATAACAGATGCGTCTCCGGGGACGACCTATAAACATGAGATTTTTACGAGCTCTCTATTATCATCGTCGTATCGACCATAATATGTTCTCCCCCTCCGCAAGAGGGGAAGCTGTTGGCTTGATTATCGGGGCCATCGCGAATAGCTTTCCGAATAGTATTTCAATCGATCTCCCCGCCAAGACTAATCGCACAGCCACACTTCTTTTTCGCTCCCCTTCCAGGCACTATTCGCGTCGTTAGTAGCCACGAATCGTTCGTTTTTATGGCTCTGCCTTTGAGGAACAGACGAATAGGGTTTTACGGCTATGGTCTTTCGAGCGAATGCGTGTGGTATTTTACGCCTTGAAGGAAGAACTTTGTTGAGTTTATCGTTACTCGGGAAGTGCACCTGTGAGAAGAGTCAGTTCTGAAAAATGCATGGCCTTAAAAATTTAATGTTAAGGAGCTTTTGCTTGATGTGTCGAGAGTACTTTTTCTAAATTCAGCAAGTAATTAATAGACTAATACTTTACTTTGACCATGAAATATTAATTCGTTTTATATTAAGCACACTTGCGAATCGTTTTTGGTTAAAGGGACAAATTCCAGTAAAATGCTTACACATATATTTGCCTTGCCAAGTCATTACATTATCAATGGGAAGGTTAAGGCATTAAACTGGGCTAGGTACACACAATGTAACCGAGTCACCGCGACTACTTGTGGAATCGATAGCAGGGCCACGTGCGCAGCCCCAGAGCCGCAAAGAGAATGAATTGAATGTCACTCTTTTATCGATTTATTATAAAGCCAGAGGGATTTTAATCAAGCTTTATGGGTAAAAGAAATTATTGTTACTACCGTTACTCCGCTGGCAGCGATTTTCGCGTTCTTGCTATCTATTTCTGTATATTATCCAGCGCGCAGCAGCAATTCGTTTTTCTTTCTCTTTTCCCTCGACTCTTTTTCAACCTCTTTCTCTTCTCGGTTATGAGAAAGACATTGAATTGGAAAGCGAGGCTCGACATTCGTTAGGATATGCAAATGACTCGTGTGAATCGGATCGCTCCATAAATATGCAAATTACTGAAGCACGCGCTCGAGCAAGGAAGACAGACAGATCCCAAAAGCTCAGCACGTCACGAGAACGTCAGAGCGAAAAAAACGTTATTTTGAAAAATAAAGTATAGGATGAAGATAGAGCACGAATAACAAGGGTTTGCGCGCAATTGTATTTCTCAAGAGGTAAAACTTGTGCTGTCACTATATTGAGATATTGGTTATGTTAATGACAATAGCGGAGTATGATGAACGAATGAGTTTTGAAATTTGTTCAAAGAATCCGTTTCGCCAACAGCCACACTACGCTGAATGCACCGGTTCTCGTCCGATCACCGAAGTTAAGCAGCGTTAGGCGCGGTTAGTACTTGGATGGGTGACCGCTTGGGAACCCCGCGTGCCGTTGGTACCTCAATTTTTTGGCACTTTTGACATCAAATTTTTATGAAATAAGGTCACATATAAGCAATTATCACTTCGATTCTATAATTAGAGCGTGTAAATATTCATTTCACTTTGCTAATCAGGCAAGTCAAATGTTAACATATTTTAAAAATAAATGCTCTACGAGTTTCCCTTTGCTCGGACACATCAGAGCTGTCGTCGAATCGATTTACGATCGTCAGATTCTAGGGAATCGCCGCTAAACGGGACCGCCATTACCAGCATCTCACGACAACTTCTTCAATCGCTCCGATATAATATAATAACATTCCGGTCGTGTCGATAAATTCGATCTGCCGATGTTAATGGCTACACGCGCGCAAGATTCGGGAATCTATCGTAAATTGTCGCGTGTGTTTACGCTGCTGCTCTCGTGTCGTGAGAATCGAGCAAAAAAATGTCTAACCGGCTTAATTGATATATACCTGTTGCATAATTTCGCCATTCGTATTCTTTTTCTTTTTATTTTAGCGTCTCTCCCCTCGACTGCGCCGCGATTTGAGATATAGTTATTACTTTCCCGCGTTCATTAAAAATGTAAACATTAGTAATAAGGCCGAGAATCAGATGATAAATAAAAATGGCTGGATTTATTTTTCTTTATTATTATAGCCTATACTCTTTTTGCAGAACGAATCGAAATAACCAATTACTCAAGCGTACGTCAAATTTACCGCTGCAGGCCTCGTGGATACCGGATGAAAAATAAATTCATTAAAAGTATCCGTTTACGTTGCGAAGCCAAGCTGTCTGCCAGTGATTCATTCAGAAATCCGAAACCTACGAATTATAACCATTATCCGGGGAAGCAGCGGTGAAAGAACGAATAAAAATAGTCGACGGCAGTTCCTAGAAGAAAAACACATTAGAAAGGAAAAGGCGGAGTAGTGACCTTTTCCTCGACGATCAGGTCATAACTATATACTTACTTGGTAGCGTAGAATTTTCGAACCTACGACACTCCTTCTCTCCCCGATTCGACCATCGCTTATTCACTCTAATCTCCCGCGTCTTCCGACGTATTGGACCACGAAGGTGATTGACACCCGGCGTGTGGAACCAGTCGCTTCTTCCGTCCCCTTCGGCGGTCGCCCAGATGATTAATCGGAGAGCGTAAATATTCGCACGGACGGGCTATCTCGCGAACATTATACGCCCAGCTCGACACACGGATCTTAGTGGAGTAGGTCGATATGTCCGCGCCGAGGCGAGACTCTCATTTATTCAAATATCGACAAGTTCCCGTGAGAAAGAGAGAGAGAGAAAGAGAGAGAGAGAGAGAGAGAGAGAGAGAGAGACTTCCAATATTTTTTTCGCGAATCTCGGTACTTGACGTTAGAATTGATATCGTCATTTTTATAAGTTACGAGCGTGTACTCCATTCATAAAATGTGTCCGCTGCATCGTCTGCGGGAAAGAGTATGAATGTTGAAAGATTATACATTACATTTTATTCGACATACAAAGTTTCCTTATTTTACAGTGCGTGAGAATTGAGATCGGAGATTCGGTAGCGATTTTGCGAAATCTCGTGCGCGCGCGCGCGCGTATCATGAATATTCGATTTCTCGACATTTTAATCAACCGTTAATTACTCAATGTAATCTCAATTATATAGTCCGATCCTGACTGGCTTCCAAGAATTTTCGAGTATATGTTAACGATTACAAGCTATGGCCATTAGGCAAATTTATGCGAGAAAAAGAGAAGCCGATAATTATCTGGAAATAAGCCCGCGAAAAAGTCCATTTAAATATTTCAATGCATCATTAGCGCCAATACGTATACCCAAAACGACGTCCATCAGCGAACCAGCCAAACATTTACACCGGCAAACTATATATACACGTATGTGCCGATGAAGAAACTTTTTCTACTTTTATGTGTATGTGTGCGCGAAAATAAAAAACCAGAAGTCCTCGACGACGGATACAACACGGCGATCCGTGTGAATCCTGTGACAAGAAGTGTTACGCGATATGTTGGATAAGCTAGAGACACATGAGGATGACAATTCGAAAAAGTCTAAAAGCATCAGGACATTCGGGAAGTATCGATTCCGCGCGCGCGTGTGTGTGTACAATACACGAACTTCCGCGATGGTATATTGGTTAAAAAATATGAGCGTCGATTTGTTATCCGCGAAAGTAACGAATGAACGCAATTAATTACTCCGTTCCAAATATAGGATATCGTACGATACGATTCGAAGAATTCGCGCGCGAGTGTAATTTTATAAATTCAAAAAATATTTATTTATATCCCGCGTGTGTGCAAAGAAAAAACGAATGCACACGATTCACAATCTTTCCGGTCTACTCGCTTTCATGCTTCGGAAACACAATTTGAATGAATATTTAAGGTATACCAGAGCCCCAGTAGTGCACGAGGCTCTTAAAGTTCGATTAATCGTCTCGGCGTGTCGCGCGACGGCCTATTACTTCGCCTCGAAATATAATTGACAGCAATTTATTATAGGCCAAAGGTACGTCATTTAATTATGATCGCGTGCGCTGCGAAGCTCGGCCTGCGTACATGATGGAGTCTCCCCCCGAATGATGTCGGAGGTCGCACGCGTTATTGTTATACCCCTTCGGTCTTCCCATCGTCCTTCGTACATAGCTTCGTATATCGATAATCGAAACCGAAGATCGATAACGAGTTCTAATTGATCTGACCTACAAATAACGTACAAAAATGAGCAAAAAAAAAAACTTGATCACCGTGCACCGTCCCACCCTCGTACATATTATATCACACACCAACACCACTTCGCCTGTACACACATCCTCCTCGGCGTATCAACAATACGCAAGGTAGCTATCCCTTCCCTACTTTTTCTTCCATCTGCTAATCGAGCGCGCAAACGAAAAGCTCTCGGTTTTCCGCGCTGTGCTGTAGCGTCGACACTTTGTCTTCGCCGCTTAGCTTCAGCCTCTCCGAGCTTCAGTCGACGCGCCGCGAGCTTACGTAATACACGTGCGACCGAATGACAATGATCGAGCGGAAGAGGCATATGGGCGTCGTCCAAACACGTCGAGAGCATAAGCGCGCTCGACACTCTCCGAGTGAAATAGATAAATAGATGTATCGTGCGAGAAGAGGGAGACGAGGCAACGCGCGCACACACACAGGGATGATTTTGGCTAATAGAAAGAAATGCTGGTATCGCATGTTTGATCGATGTGGAATGATAAATTATTTAGCGTTCGCGCCGAAATGCCTTTGATTATACTGTTATGTAGTGAGTTGGTTTAGAAAAAGAGGCACTGGTTTTTATGATATGTCAATGCCGAGAACACATAAAGATACATCAATTTTAATTAGTCCATACAAAGTACTTAATTAAAATGAAGTTTGAATGGTCGATATGTATTTTAATTAAAAGTTTCATCATTTCTTGATCCACCGAATATTCCACAAAACAAGCTTAGGAGTATGATTCACCGTTGTTTAATCCACTCCGCACAAGTCGCCTTACATTCACGAAAAATTCTGTACTCGACTATAATAACGTTGACTGTTGGACACTTTAATTTTTAGATATTGCTTTTTTAACTTGTACACTTTATTGGTTCTTTCAAAAATATTTCGATGTATCTCAATCTGCATACGCAGACAAAAAAAACTCATCGCAATATTCCGGTTTGTTTCCGGACGGGTTATATTTTAACCAAACAAAAATGAATATAAATTTCAATGCGAAACACGTGTTTGTCAGGCGTCGAATCATCCAAATATACTAATTTCATTCTAATCATTGTGGCGCGCCACTTTGGCTGGCTCGACTCGACCGCGGCGTTCCGTTATAATCTCCATTTTCTCAGCGGAGCTTTCGACGTCACACTTCTAAATCTTCGAATTTATTACATAACGACGAGCAACAATCTCAACGAATCGAGCGTCCAACTGAAATTTAGTTACCCAAGGATGTAACAAGAACAAATCGATTCCAAATAATACCGTCGTCTGCGCTATTTCGAGCTGCAATCCAATAGGCAAAACAGGATGCCAAGCGTAAGAAACGAAGTAAAGCCCGCAGAAGGGGACAGAAGCAAACAAAGCCCTACGACTATGAGGATCGATCGAGAGACGGGTGGAAGGTGCGCGCAGGAAGACAGCCCGGGCGCGTGATACTTAAGGCATCGAGCGTAGTCGGAACGTACCGCCCTGCCGTTGCTCGCGTTGACGCGGCTGTATCCATCCCAGATGCCAACCTGTTGATGGGAATCGAGCTCGTCTTCGTTGCGGTTCTGACACTGAAAAACCAACGCCGTATCGGCTTGCCGCTCTCGTTTCAGGCGCTTCTTTTCTCGCGCTTCGACCAAGAGGCTGTATTGTTTCGCGGGGAAAGAGATGAATGAGCTCTGGCAACGACGAGAGGGAGAATGAAATTCGAAGACGTCCGCGAGGTGGGGAAGATACTTTTTTATCGAGGTGTATTATAGTCGCGGTTAATTTTGGCTGGATTTCGCGCTCTTTTGTTCGATTCACCGTTGCATCAACATGTTGTTGTTTTGCTCGTGCGCGCGGAGGACGAATTCATAATAGGAGGAAACTTTTTGTTCGATCCTTGAAGGATTGCGAAATTTGTAATATAATATAGTTCCAAAAATAGAGAAACGTGTTATTGAGTATCCTTATGCATGAATTATCATGTAATGGGACATGATCTGAAATCGCTTATCGTTTATCGATCGTCAGCTACATCGATGTATCAAAATATAGCCACCGTGCAAAATTTCCAATACACAAGAGTGGCATTAGATAGTTACCATCTCTGAACTCTATAGCTCCTATTACATAAATTATATATAATCCAGAAGCGACGAGCTTTGCAGCTGAAAATCCAAACAAAAAACACTTCCTCCGTCATCCATCACGAAGAAGAGGAAACGCGACACGCGATCTCGGAAGGCGAAAAAAAAGCCGTAGGTTCAGTCCGATCAGAGACACGCGCATGGCCGAGCGAAACTTGGACGCACACGCGTATACGCGCAGAATCGGTGTGTACAGGTGTGCGTATTATACGGCGTCGCGGGCTGATATAAAGCGATCGGATGCGCGCTGACGGACCGGCAGTTGCTCGAAATCGCGACTCCGCGTCCGATCTCTCCCTCTCTCTGTCTTCGCTCTTGAAGATCGTGAGCAGGTATATACGCGTCGTTTTTTTTTTAACGTTTGAGGTGCGTGTGTATATACTTATACCAGAGACATGATGGAGGCGAGGATGACGGGACTGGTGCTGATGATGATGATGATGCTGTGCGCGACGCGCTGTCTGGCCTGCAACGGGAAGAGCATGATGAGTGAGTACCTTTTTTCTACACTAATTTATTTGTGTGAATGAATGGTTTTGGTATAAGGAAATAGCTTGGAAAGTAGAGTTTTTAATTGAAAATTATTTTGAGAAGTGAAACCTCTGATCGGACTATTTATAGGCGAAAATTAACGGGTTGACTTGTTGCCGATTATACACGTCGAGTTTCTATTTTTATGATGTATTTAATGGCAGTAGGAAAAAGTTTCGAATATAATTATTCCGTGTAAATAGTTGCGTGTCAAAGATGAATTGAATTTTTAAAATACATTCGACTTATTTATAAACGCGTAAAAAACGAACGCCATCAAAAGTAATTGTGCAACACACTGCTGCACTCTACACGCACGATTAGTCGCCATGTACTATATAAAGTGCGCATAAAAGCGCGCAAAAAACAACTGAAACAAACTTCTAGAGTTACCATGCACCCATCGAATCAGTGACATCACCTGCCGACGTCAAAACGGGTTCAAGTGCATCCGTTGGCTCGTCTCGTTGTTGCATTGTGCTACACGTCTATGATCGAAAACGTCATACCAATGCGTTCAACCGGAAACCAATAGGGCTGGGCCGCCGCCGCACACATCGCTCGACTCTGGCCCAATTACGCTCTATACGCCGAGCTCGACTTACTCCGAGCTTTTTTTTGCACCGTGAGAACAAAAATGAGCAAACCACGGCGGTGCATTCGCCTAACGAGCCACGAGTGGCCTCCTCGCTCTCACCTGCGCGCACTGCTTTTATATCGTTGTTTAATTTTCCGTATTTTTTACTATCAGCGCGCTGTGAGCCCCCTTTCTTTTTACGCGCGCGCGTGCGCGAGACTCTTTGTGGTGTTTTCGACCCTCGAGCTTGCAGCCGAGTGGTTCGTGTACAGTCGGAGCTTTCGTGCATATTTTTTTTCGTTTTTGAGTTCGCCAGCATCTTGAGGTGCAGCGAGTGCAGGAGAGCGCGACGAAAGCTCCCGTTGTTCACTGTCGAGCTCTAATGGCTTTGCCGGCGCTTTTTTTTTGAATTTTTTTCGAAATGCCGAAGAGCGCCAATTTCGGAGTATACTTTTTTCCGCTTGTTGTAGTAATTATTAGTAGTAATTCCGTCACGCGTTATTTGGCTATGCTAAAAAAACGGGTTTCTAATTACAGCGTTGAAAATGGCGAGAAACTGGATTCTCGAATATCGAGAGGTAATATACCTTCGACGAATTCGAATATCTTCGTTTTTTTTTAATTTGGATTGTACGAAGTACTTGGAATATATTTGAGCGTACGTAAAAAATTATAATAATTTCGATAAAAGTCACGCGAGATATGGCACTTGTAACGTAAAATCTACTATTTTTTCCTCGGTCCCACGGTGTGTATATCTATATACAGCCGAATTAACATGCTCTCGGCGGGATATAGAGCCATTAGAAATTAAACGAATGTTAATTTAAACGATATAGATACATCACGAGACGACGCCATTAAACTTAATGCGTTTTATTAATTATGGAAAGGCGAAGGTAAATCAAACGAGGTACCCGCCGACGATAAAAGTATCACGACGCATAATTCACCGGACGGATTAAACACGAGCAGCTATCATCGAGAAATTCAAATTTGACCGCTCAATAGAATCACGAAATAAAAATACAGCCCGAAGACCGCTTATACCGCGATACATCATCGCTGCACGCTAAGAGGTTAATTGTCTGACTAGCATAATCGTCCCTCTCGTCGAATATAATAAAACCGTCGCCATAATTCACGAAACGTGTGCAGCCGCGCGCTTTAATCGCGGCGCCGACTCTCTCGGCATATAGAAAGTTCTAATCGCTCGTCCGGGCGCCCAAGAGGCTTCCGTGACCTCCAAAGCACCGGCTTCCGAAAACGTTGGGCTAATTATACACGCTAGAACAATTTCACTTCGCATAAGGTATATATGTATATAAATCCTCTTGTTCTGCGCGTCGCGTCGAAACTTCTTATCCGCAGTGTTATCCGTGAAATTATTATACAGCAAAAGGTGCGATGCTCGAGAGTGTTTGTTCTTGGAAATATTAATCAAAATTTCGAATCGAATCGATATCCTCTCCTCTCGGATACAACACAAAAATCGAAGAAAGCTCGCTTTAATGCGATGCTCGAAAGGCATAAATTAGTATTCGACAAAATGTTATACAGCTTCGTCGGTGAGAGAGAGAGAGAGAGAGAGAGAGAGAGAGAGAGAGAGAGAGAATCATGACTCACATGGGAAACGATCTGGTCGGCAAAGTTTTTGCCATAAATCTTCGCGACTCTATAGCAACTGCACCAAAGTTCACTATACTCTCGCGTATATAGATATAGCTCGCGTGAAATAAAATTTCAGCGCACAGCCGAGAGAGTTGGCCGATTCGCGATTTCTCTATTTTTAATTCGACCTTGCTATTATAATATACATCTATAATGCGCGCTCCGGCGATATCAGAAGTTATTCGATATTTAATTATGTGTGATCTGTTTCGCACGACACCGCGCTCGGAGAGCGAATTTCATTATGTTGACAAATTATGCGCGAGAACCGTTTCAGGAAACGGCGGGGACTGTGCCTGTTTTGAGATTACTAATTTGGAATAATCGAGAAAGAGAGGGGAAGAGGGATGACTAATTCAATAAGCGGCATGATTTATACGCTACGGCTATTATGCTCGGATATTGCATAATTTAACGTGTACTTATAATTGTCGCGCGAAACATTTGCGGTTACTAGTTTATCAGATTATTATAAAATCCATACTTAATCAATTAAGCAACCTCGTTACGTCGAACCACCGCTTCCAAGAAAGCAGTTGATGATGATT
Source organism: Nasonia vitripennis (assembly GCF_009193385.2). NCBI lineage: Eukaryota > Metazoa > Arthropoda > Insecta > Hymenoptera > Pteromalidae > Nasonia > Nasonia vitripennis. The sequence continues at coordinate 17,757,869 of NC_045759.1, read as the reverse complement.
GATTGTTATCAAAGTGTGTAAACTCGCCTCTCGTGCAGAATTCACGGAGAAAGAAAAGTAAACAAAAACGCACTTATACGATACAAGCTTGATGTCTGGCTTAAAAAAAAAACCCCATATATAATTGTTCCTTGACATGCGTTCTCTGTCACTCGCTCGAAAGAAAAGACGTGTACCAAGCGTCAGACGCAGATTTTGAGGCTTTGTGTGCGTGCGTGTGTGTATATGTGAAGCGAATCGATAGTATAACGTGACCTTTCTTAAGCCAGCTCTTATCCACAGGGACAGGATTATCTTGCCAGGACAAACGGAATATCCTCGACGAGCACAATCGTCTGAGACAGCTCGTGGCTCTGGGACAGGTTAACGGACAGCCGTCGGCCAAAATGATGATGGAGATGGTACGTATCCACTGTGCTCGTATAAGCTCTTTACGAGTACTGTGTATAAGTCATTAAATCTCGACGAATTAAAATGTTGTCTTTTTCGAGTGGCAGCTTCGCGAACACAATATAGGAAGCGACAGTATGTATAAAAAGCCATTTCGAGATTCAAATATACGAATGTAAAATTCAACAGCTGTATTATGTCGCGGCAGCGAGAAATTCATACGACGAGCTGCGCTCAACTGCGTGCAAGCAGGCCTCGGCTCAATTAATAATTCAGCGGTCCATCTCTGTAAAATCAAAATCTACTTGTACTCGCTTGAATAACTCAGCGGAAGCTCTGGAAAATAAATGAGCGGGTAGAGAGTATAGAAAAGGGGGGAGAAATTGTTACGGCTGCAAAGTAAAAGGCGACCTGCTAAAGTATCCTCGCGGGGAATCTGCGCAGAGAGAGAGAGAGAGGTAGACGACCAGGGAGAGATTAACAATCGCTAAACTTTTGCAGGTCTGGGACGATGAATTGGCGGCTATGGCCCAGCAATGGGCGGACCGCTGCAGCGAGACCCACGACAATGCGCGTAATGTTCGTAAGTTCACTTCTCACGATTTTAGACATACATATAATGCTAATACGCTCTTCGCATATAAGCTTTTATTGTCGTGCCTTGTATATATATATATATATATATATAAACTGTTGCGAGAAACGACGGATTGACTGCGAGAAAGAGCTGGCACTTTCGCGTGTACGCGTGTGCGGTTTTTTGGTGTATACGTCGAAGTTTAGAGATTGCATGTTTTATTTATCAGCTGACGAAAAAAAAATATATTAAAAGAAAGAGGAACAATCTCTCGCTTCGGATTGACTCATTTTAAAGTATAAGTGGCCCATTCATCCTCTACCTTTTCTTCATACCGTGTCAGCAAGCTGTTGCCCCTGATCTATCTATATATAAATATACAACCTGCACCCGAGTACTTGAAAATAATAACGAAATGAAAAATTTATTCACAAAAATCATTATGTTTGGTTCAAGATCGTTTCGCGGTCGGGCAGAACATGGCTCGTACCTGGACGACTCGGACACCGGCCAGTCCTTACGACACCGAGCCTGACTGGCGCCACCAGATCTCCACCTGGTTCAACGAGGTGCAACACTACCGCACCGGATACAGCAGCACCACGGCCCACTACACTCAGGTCAGCATCACCATGAGATTCTGATCTCAATGAGAGAATATGAATTAAGGAATTAATGCTCTCTTCGCAGGTAATCTGGGGAGACACCTACTTGGTCGGCTGTGGCTACTCGTTTTACTACGACCCGGCACGAGGATACACGAAGAACTACGTCTGCAATTACGGGCCGAGGTAATTTATCGATGATTTATTGGATTATAGATAAATTTAATGGAGCACACCGTTTGTAGAACAGACATTTCAGCTATAAATAGCTCGGATCAGTTGTCTTTGTAGACTCAAATTATACGACTTGCAAAATTCAAAATTTCAATCGATTCTTCAGTCAATCGACCATTCCACTTCTCATCCACTAGATCCCAAAACGGGCGTAGATATTCTCGTTTCGTTCTTCAGTAATCGAATCTTCGTAAACGTTCTCAAAATATACAATTCAATCATTTCAGCGGCAACGTCCTCGGCTACAAACCATATTCATTCGGCTGGCCAGAATGTAACTCGTACGGCGTCAACTACTCCAACAAATACTCCGGCCTCTGCTGTAAGTATTATACATGAAGAAAAATCCCACCACACATCCATAATCTCGTTTATATCCTCATCGTTATATCCTTCGTGATTTTCAGCGAAAGCAATCTACTACCCTCTTGGCGCCTATTGCGCCTACGGCTAGAATCGCGGTGACGACGAAGGGAAACAGCCGAGAGGGAAGAACGAGGAGATAAGAACAAGAGAGCGAGAGAGTCGCCGAATTCTCGCGTGCAAGTACACACAAGATCCGTTTTAGAGACGACGGTGTAACCGAGTAGTTCCGCAAGTTGATGCACAGCAGCAGCGTTTTAGAATCGTCGATCCCAGCGAGGATAATATGTAGAAAGAGCTCGATTCAAAAATCAGTTTTTTTTCTTTTTCTCATCGTATACGCGAACACGCTATACGTATATAGAGTTGCACTGTTGTTTAGCCGAGATCGACGAGAGGAGAGAACACTTCTAGTCCACTGATATAGTTCTTGATTGGTCCGAAGAACTCGAATTTAGTACAACTGTATAATAGAGAGGAAGATGTTGATATCGTTGAGCGCAAGTTTTCATTGATAGGGCACGCGACCTCGAGAGCGATTTTTCCGGCGATATACCTGGTATAATATAACAATAAAACGGATACACTTTGCTCTTATCTGCGGCTCCGCGAACTTCCTTAAGAAACGTTGATTGATGCGTTAAAATTTTGTACAAACCACGTCTGCTTTCTTATTCAAGCTAGTATTGATTTCTCACTTATCGCCTTTTCACGTACAAAAATCGCTCTCGCGCTAGCTCTACACCGTCATTTATCATAGCTTCGTTGTTTTCTTATCCCGATAAGCACGACATACGCACACGACTCTGATTTCGAGTTTCGAACGACCAGTTGTATATTAGGTGAATAATTTTGTTGAATGTGAATTTCGTTATTGAAAATCAGAGAAAAATTTTTCTGAATCCCATTGTATGTACAAAAATGAAATAAAAATACAATGAACTCGACGATGCATTTTGAATTACATTCATAATTCACGCCCAAAGCCTCGACATCGCTCCCAAGAATACAAAAATTTCGGTCTTTTCAGGAAATTTTCGATAAGCTCGAATAATAAACTTTTTCCAATATATCTATATCCATATATAACAGCGGGACATTTTAGTGTCAGCATATATAACTGAAATTGAAATCTCCAACGCAACGTCCCCGCGTTTTTGATAGTTTGAAAAATAATAATAATAAACTAAAGTTTACACAATGAACCTATCCAATCAATGGGACGTCATTTTTCTGGAAAAACAAATTTAATACCGCACGTGCGCACGCGCTACCTTGACATTTTGCAAAAATATGCAACAACGTCTCGAAAAAAGCAAGAAACTAAATTATAAAGAATCACAGCTGCTGTACACGGGACGATTGCTCGGTGTTCTCAACGCACGGCGTCCATTCAATCAGCTCGCTCGAAAGCGTACGTATAAACAAATCTAACGTTAGCACACACTGTAGGACTCGTCGAAGGAATTACAACCAAAGTTATATACACCGCACAACTTTTCCCAATACCCATGCACACATAGCTCGCTGCTGCACCGCATTAATTTGCATTCGAATTTTCCGAGCTGCCGACGCGAAAATAATTATAATAATCCGCTGGGTCGCAGCATCGGCAGGGGGGAGTGTATGAAATACACAAACATATTTGCCTTTCAAATTCGCGCGCGGGACTTATTAAAGTCTCATTTTTCCCGTCATCAATAATACGCACACAGTATAAGGCGGGCGTTTTATTGCTCCGCGAACTCGGCGATTTTTATCGGGCTCTCGGACCGTTTCGGATTAATAAAGTCGTCGCACCGTCGAGCGTACAGCGATGCAGTTGATCGAGCGAATCAATCAACTGTTCTCCAGAGAAAGGAAACATTGGCCAGTGTTGGCTGACGGATCAGAGAGACGCGATGACTGCGGGAAGGGTTGCGAAGCTACTGCTGATTGCAGGATTTCTGCTGATCGGTTCGGGAGTACGGACGGCAGACGCGAAGAAAGGATGTGCCAGATACGAAGTTATAGGTGAGAGTTGTTGGATTATGTTTGTATCTATACTGGTTTACGTCGATTTGACAAAGATGCCACTGGGATTGGAGTTTTGGTACTAGTTGGTATCGAATTGCATATGTAATACTTGAATTTTCGGACTGTGTGATCAATTTTTAGCTTTATACCATTTTCCCTTCGTTTGATCGTTGAAAATAACATTTTTATCTGCGTTCACTTCGCTCGTTTTCACGCGCACGCGTTCAGAATACGCGAGTACGAGAAATTGTTGGCTCTTCAGCGCTATTTGCAGGGATTTAGGTAATTTTCGAATTTGTAACGTTTTATCGGGTTTGTAGTACTTACTGCTTAATCCTCTCAACGGACAAGCCTTATTAAAAGTCCACAAAGGAACCAAAGTCAACAGTAGTCATGCGATACCGCTTTTCAAGCACCATTTAAACGAAAACGATGACTTTAAAGATTTATTCATAAAAATTTATAATATACACAGTATGACAGTTATAGCATGAGCGGCCGAAGCAGTAAGCCCGAGGCAGTTTGGCATCAACAGTGGTGCACCGCTATGTATTATACCCTCTCTGCGCGAATCATGATGAGGGAAAGAGGAAAGAGCCTATACACCACCTATCGGCCCAAAGTTGAAGAGCTGCGACAAAGCCCAGTATAGTCCAAACCTGATTCTATAAGCTAATATAGCATAATACACCCGTACTAGAAAAGTTCAAGTCCCTTCTACGACAGCCTATATAAGTATAGCAACCCATGGAGTTCGCTCGCTGCACAATGAAAGCCTGCAAGCAAGCGAATAAACGAATTCATGCGAAGCCTTCCCTGTTTATTTTCCATATATCGCAAGCATCCTCTCAAGCATGGCAAAGTACATAATTCGCGAATTCATGGCGTGCGCTCGGTTAAATAATGCATGCCACCGACGTGACCGCGTATGCGCTCTCTCTCTCTCTCTCTCTCTCTCTCTCTCTCTCTCTCTCTCTCTCGTTGCCCTTAAAACAGCTCCCGGATAGCTTGCGCCTAGCCTCGGAAATTTCGGACGTGTACAGCTGCGCGATCGTTGTTCGCGGCTCTGACGCTCGGATCATGAATATGCGAAACTCTCGCGTGGAATCGCTGTCGCAGTTGTGGTCTACGCGTGTATGGATTTTCCTTTGCGTTTCGTGTTTTTGTTCTTCGATTGATCTGCCGCGATGTGATTTACAAGCTGGTTTCTGTTTCGCTCGGCGAGATTTTTTTGAGCTTGTATTTTTTAATGAACCCATAGGATAGATTCTCCAATAAAATATAAATTTAAACATAAAAATAATATTTTTTCGTTGTACCAGAGAGCGGTGAGCTGCCCTGCGAGATCAAGCAAGAGATCGTCGAGGTTCACAACAAGTATCGGCAAAAAGTGGCCAAAGGATTAGTCAAGGGACAGCCCCGGGCCTCGAACATGCGAGAAATGGTAATGCACTTACTTTAAAGCTGTTTACACATGTTAATGAGCCACGGCGCAGAGAGCTAGAGGGATTAGTTTGCTTTATTGCTCGTGCATTAATTTGCCCTCATCGCGGGAGGTCCCACTACATTATACGTATAGCCAAAATAACAACGTACTTATTCTCGACGCAAAAATTATAATAATCTCTGCCTAATAACGTAACACACGTTCATGACCCGTCCCGCGTAACATCGGAATATTTTCCCGTGAGATTTAGGTGACCGGCGGGCTCTTCGATCACACATAATGAGATCTATAAAATAATCATCGAATCGTCGATATACAACCTGGACGCGCGCGGTATAGTGTATACGAAACGCAATAAATTTTCGTTAATTGGCGATCGTTAAAAGAACGCCGGATTTCATGCTCGATTACCAAGAAAGGAGCTATAAAATCAACAGCCGTCAGCGTACAAGTTGACAATTTAAGACCGACAAGTATAAAGGCAAGCGCAAATTCCCGTGACGTTTATCACTTTTCACGCACGACACTTTGTATTTTTTTCATCTCGAAGTACTGGGACGACGAGCTTGCAAAAGGCGCTCAGGACTGGGCGAACCATTGCGAATTCGAGCACAACCTCGGCCACGAGAGAAAAGTCGGTGGGTAGGTCTGATACATATTGGTGCAACGATGCTTTAGGCTCTCTTGGGATTTCTTCTGATTTCACGCGTGTCATTTTGTCTTGCAGCGAGATTCGACGTTGGACAGAATCTCGGCATCTCCAGAAGTATCGGTAGAAGGGATAATGAGATGCGAGCCGAATTCTCCAAACACATCAAGACTTGGTTCGACGAGAACGAGCAGTTCAAGTTCGCGCCGATCAGTGGCGCGGGAGGCACCGGTCATTATACGCAGGTAGAGTTTTACAATTTACTTTTTGTGAGCATTATTTAGAAATCATTTTCAACGAGGTAAGAGCTTCGAATATTTACCGCAGGTCATCTGGGCTGATACATATTTGGTTGGATGTGGTTACGTACGTTACAAAGAAGGCGCGACCATGAGTCAATTTTATGTCTGTAATTATGGCCCAGCGTAAGTTACAATTTCAGTAATCTGCATTATGCCAATTAGTAGTTAAAACACTCAATAATCTTTATCTATACAGAGGCAACATGCTAATGAAACAGCCGTACGATGTTGGAAAACAAAAGTGCGGCAATGAACTTGTGAAATCGAAAACTTATCTCGGTTTATGTGGTAAGGCAAACTTGTTTTCTATTTTGCTTCACTACGTTCTACTCTTTAACCTTTTTTTCAATTTTAAGCTATGAGGGAACCACCGAGTTTCCAATGCAGTTCAAAAGGTAAATCGGCCCGTCGTCTTCTTTCTGGTAGAAAGAAGAAAAGCCATGCCAGCAAAAAGTGTAAAGGCAGTGAGTGTTTTGCGCGTAGAGCGATGAGCACATTTGAAACCGTGGAAGTCAATGATACGGATTCTAATTTGAAAAAAGTTTACAATTTAATAACGATAAATGTATTTCACTGATGGAACTTAATAACTATTTAATTTGAATTTTGAAATCTATCGAATGTTCATTCATCTTCATAAGCTCTTATCTGCAAAATAATTAATTGTGTTCTGTCTAGACATGCGGTTTAATAATATTCAACTTTCTTACAATTATTATATGACAAGGTACACCATAAGAATCAAACGACAATTAAACAATTTGCATAATCATTTATTACAATTCTTTTTTTTTCTTAAAAAAAGAGAGAAAGAAAAACAGCTCCAGCTTAAGTTTAAAACAAAGAATGAGCAGACCTACATTCGACAATAGTTTTTTCTTTTCTACACATTTTCGTCGCGACCTTGCATCATTTTGGTCAATTATGCGCAACCATATGACATATTATATATCATGTATCGTCTAAAAATATATACGATCGCCTAAAAAAGGGAGACTTCTTAATATACATATCTCTTTCTCTTTCATCGTGCAACGATTTGTAATTAGGACCGCACGAGGTACATAACTCATCGCGCAAGCTGACGCGACATATGCTTTGACATCCACTGATCTGACGACAGTTTATTTTTTTTTTCATTTTTCTTATGCGTTTGCGTCTTCAAGGGGACGGAGTTAGAAATGTCGAATGTTTAAAGGTTTTCTAATGCAAAATCTACTTCAAATGTTAAATATCAAGAACTACGGAATTCTGATTGAAGATTTGCAAGAGTATCAGATTCAAATCACAAAATCGCATGTATAATTCATGGATCCGATACTTCAAAATCCATTTCTCACATCCATTAAATTGCATTATTCGCATATCGATATCGAAGAAAAAATTGAAAAACGAAACTTTTCGTGGAAAATGGAAATACGCTTTTTCGTGTACTCTAATAAAACTTGACGGCAAAAGAGAAAAGAACCAGCTTTACTTTCGAATATATAAATACTATACACATTCAGCGCGCCATATCTAAGATACAAATAATGTCCCCGACGAAACTTGCAAAAAATATCTCTTTGGTCACAGCGCCTCGCTCTCCTTATTTTCATCAAGAGCTTAAGCATGTGCGCTTTCTTTCAATGTCTCACTCATTCTCACTCTTTTTTATCTTTCTCTCTCTCTCTCTCTCTCTCTCTCTCTCTCTCTCTCACTCTCGCTCTTTTCTCGCGCGCGTACGCGTATCCACTTATTATACATTATACATATGTACAAGTCGGGAGGTAACGATTTTATAATTTTTTTTTATATATCTTCAGTATTTATATATACCTATCTATATAAAGTGACGACGAGTCTTTTTGTTTGTTTCTTGGTTTAATTTTGTTTTCGAAAATCAACATAAAAAGTGATAAACGAGGTATGTACGAAGACAGGCACCTCTGTGCACAATTGGCTAGATTATATCACTCGTCGAGGACGATTTCTCGTAGTGTGAGAGGATTGGAAATTTATATAGTTCAAGTTCTTCAGCTTTGATAATATTTCCTTCATTCCATGAGTTACGCCACCTACGCAGTTCCCTCCTCTACTAGTCTTGTTTAGCGTGTCTCAGTCACGAAGGAAAAAGTATGGATTTGACGTGAGTTTTTTCTCGCAAAATTACAAGGAGCTCTTATTTAGGATTCACGCTGTGGGTCACTTCGAAAGAGCCACCAGCGTTGTTGTTATGGTTTCACTGTCGTGGTGACAGCCTGGAACCTCGGCAGGCACAAGCCGAACTTGCTCTCAATGCCAGTGAAGATTGGCAAAGCAACTTGATAGCCTCCTATGTGATCCGGATTCGATGATCGCATGTCGTCTGCAGCACCCATAGCAGGTACCTGATGCTCAGAACCCGCCGGTCGCCTTAATTAGTAGTAGAAAGAAAACAGCTGTTAGGCTTTTCTATAAAAATTATCAATAAATAAAAGAACTTGTTAGTTAATACGTACGATCCTCCAAAATCGACAAAGAATAGCCTTTGCAATAATTCGTAAGTGAAGAGCGTGACTCCAAACTGGGGCGACGATCTGAATACTCGAGCTATAAGAGAGTAAAATTATTAAAATTGTTTATTTTCTCTAATAAGCTAGGTATGGTCCCTAGTGCTTAGTCATAATAAAGATTTAGGGATTAAATCGAAAAAAAATTACATTAAGCTATTACTCTATATGTATCCTGATAATGATTTTTTCTAATGAATCTATAAACAAGGGTAAGTAAAGTGAATTCGAAAAATGTATCATCTGTAAGTATCCACACGTAAATTTGTCAGTTAATATAATCAGTGTGCGTACATGAATATGATTCCAAAACGAAAATCAAATCAACACCGCATCAAACCGCTAACTACTTACTGATAATCAAAGGTCATCGGGTCATTTTAAGGAGATCGAAGGACCGAAAGATGCTCAGCATCAATCGGAAAGTTTAATATTGAATCAGATAAATTATTCTGTCGTATTTTCTACTAAAACCTAATAAGCTGTATTCAATCTTGCATTTCAACATGTTAAGTGCTACGCAAAAATACAAGTATTTTATCTTTTGAAAAATCTCAAATACTATATCACCATTGTTAGTTTTTAAAATAGATGCAATCACTAAAGCAATTTACGTTCTAATATAACACTGAACTTGTTAAAAAGAGTGTAAGCTGCAAAATTGAATTCTAAAAAAAATTCAAATCCATTTGATCAATACCTGTTGCTCCTTTCCAGAATGCCCTTGCACCTTCTTCCTGGTAAATCTTACGTGCGCAATCTACAAGACCATTGTAAGTCGTTTGGCCTTGACGTGCGACAACCTTTAAAATGCAAACAAATCGTTATATTTTCATGAAAGCAATTTCAGCCGGCTAACTTTTATTTTTTATAGAAGTACCGTACCTGTAATCTAGTTTTTATCACATCAGCTGGAGTAACGAGCGCCGCAGCTGGGACACCAGCAATCGCACCAGCGCATAATAGAGATAGTGGTGTATTGTAACCACCCTCATCAGCGAATCTCGTCTTGACATGAGCATACATAGGAAAGTAAATAGCGCTGAATGGAACGTCTCTCAAAAGGCAAGCCCTTGCACCCTGGAAATGATTATTCGAAGTTCAGTGGACAAGACTTTGAAACGAAATACAAACATTTAAATTTTGATCAAATTCCATCACTCACTTTGTACAAACCAAAGAGTCCAAGTTCCTTAACGACGGCCCACGCTCTAACCTTCTGTCCACCAGCAATTTCACCAGCTACCTGCAATCTGATCTTGACAATCTCCAGAGGATTGGTGAAAATGACCTGCGAAGCACCAGCGCATGCACCTGAAGTTATCTCACCAAAGAGAGGCAGGTTCCCGTTCTTGTCCATGAACTTATCACGCACGAAGTCGTTGACCGTTAACTTAATAGCTTTCTCGGGGGCAACGCCCATTAACTGCGGCACCAACCCTCTGTACAATCCGAAGAAACCTTCGTGGCGTATTACCTAGAATTAAGAATTAAAACCTCTTTTGTGATTTTCGTGATTTTAGATTTATAAATAATAAAGCCTATAAGGTAGCAAATTAGGATTACAGTGCCAATGAAATATTCGACGAGTAATGGAAAAATAAAAGACGAACATTTTGTATTGTAAATGAAATTTTTTTCTATACCGACCTTTTTACAGCAGTCAAAGCTGTTACGATACATCAGTTCCCCAATGAAAGATCCAGTACGCTGATTTTGCATACGAGTCTTCACTAAATCAATCGGGTAGACTGCTGTCGCTCCCACAGCTAAAAATAAATCGTTGAGATATTACAATATTGCCATAAGATAAGATGAAATACTCTACAATGTTATTTACTTAATTAATCAATGATATACTGACCTCCACCAATGGAACCTAAAACGAATCGATAACCGCTCTCCATGATTTGAACTAATATGCCTCTTTCTTCTGGGCTCTACGATGATAGTATCGCGTTATTGATGATAATTTGATAAATTAATTCAAAAATACACAAAACTATTCGATTTATAGATAACTTACCGATACAGCTTTGATTTCTGCTAATCTTTTAGTAATCTGTTTAAAATACTGCTCCGGTGTAATTGCTACTAGGTCATTGTAAACAATTTTTCTGAAAAAATAAAAAATATAATTTCAAAAAGGTATTCATTTACTTGAACAGTAATACAAACTTGCATACGAAAAATAAATAAATTTACGCAAGACGAAAATCTTAGTTTAAGCTTTGCTTATCACTCTTAAATAAGCCTTTTGATTATGTATCTTAGATACCTACATGCAAATCTAAACAATTTTAAATAATTCCTACAATATACAGTGAAAAATAAATTACGATTTAAATATAAAATAATAATAAGCACAAATAAATTAAATAGAGACATAGAGCGCTCAATAATAGATGAGGAAGAGAAGCGTGTGGAAAGTGATTAAAGGTGAAGCAGTTACAACAACGACGAAGGCAAAGACGTGATGCATGGTCAACAAATACTGCTGGTTTTTACGAATGAAAGAGAAGAATTTGAAAAACGCACCCAAAGCCAACCTGCTCCGATTCCTCGTTCGCGCTGATTCTACAGCAGCGTAAATAACGTTAAATAAGTTTAATTATATCGCGTTTAGTGCGTACAAACGTGTACTAAGAACAAAAGTATTGTAATGAATACTATTTCACTATTATAGTATCAACAGAATTGATTTAAATCTTGATATTTTAGATCGTTAGTCTGAAGAAGGACTATTTCATCTAAAATTTGAAATAATTTGAAAAGTACAGTGTTAGATTTTGTGATAAACTTTTAGAAAATAGAGATTACTGAACTAGAAACAAAGTTTGAATAGTAGTAATGCCTAGTCTTTTCTTACTTTCTAACCTGTCACTTAAACGTCAAGTTTATATCTCGTTGTCTTATGGATTTACATTATGTTACTTTGTCTTTAAATAGCACTTTCATAATTTCTTATCATTTTGAACGTTGATGCATAAAATTAAACGACAGGCGCACTCGATAAGTGTTCGACGCCGACGCTTCTATGGTGTTCGAAAAGTTCTATGACTATGCTTCAATTTGAGCTCATGATAAATTACATGAATATCATCTTCGACGAAAGGCAACAACATCTTATTAAATAACACGCATCAACGTTTGCATTGGATTAAATATAAAAAAGACCATTCAATTTAAATGCGTCAAAATCTGAGAGACGAAAGACTTTTGAGCTTGTAGAAAGGACGAATGGAAGAAGCTTTCACAAGAGTGATTATATCCTTAGACACAGATGGCGCTACCAACATGGTTTACACCACCAACACCTTAATCGTGTAACGTCAATAAAAGCTCTCTGATTATCAATGATATCAGAGTTTTTAAATTTAGACAATGTACATATGCATTGCACAATATATGGTACAGCTTAAAATTCAAGTCATAATACTATTTAATTTGATAAATATCAAAGATTCGTTTTTTGATTTGAATATCTTTTAAATATGATTACAATACTTTTCTCTCGATGTACGTCAACAATAAAATATTACATCATGAATAAGGGAGCGCATTACATGCGAAAAATGTTTCGATTGAGTTTATAATCAATATGTAAACTCCTATGCAGTTGTTGCTTATGTAAAAAATCTAATATTGCCACAGATTCAATCAATATTAGTTTCATTGTTCATAACGCGCGTATGTAACGTGCACCAATCAGTAGAATGCTCACCCAGTATGATGAAGAAGATCGCAAAGATGAAACAGAATGTCGACCTCGAGCGGAGTAATTTGAGACATCATTTGCGCTGAGTGTAAGAATTCCTCTGAAAACGGATAATTAATACTTATTACTTCTATTTAAACTGGTTAAAAATTTTACAATGAGTAAAAAAAATAAACTTATTTACCTTTAGTGACTTCTTGGAATCTATGTCCATTCGTTGCGTTAAGGTAGATTCGTTTTATAAGCTCCATATTGTTTAATAACGAGTTAAAGCCCATGAAATATGGAAAACTGACGTTTCTCCCGGTTTGCCCTATGCTTAACGCCTGGAAACATAAAAAATTAATGTAAATAAACGCATGGATTTATAAAGTTATAGTTCTTTTAAATTCAGCATAAAAATTTACCGCCACAAGATTATCCTTGACATCTTTTGTCAGCAGATGACTTTTGATGCTAAGCATAATGTCTTGAAAATCCATTGCCGAAATGAAGCCCGAGCCATCTTTGTCGAACTTCTTAAAGGCCTCTATCGCGTATTCCTCGTGGAAGTCCTATAAAAACACAGATATAAAGATTTGTAATCAGCAAAATAGTATTGTACGACCTTCGTAACGTGCTCAATTGTAATTAAAAAAATACTCTGTATTGATTGTTTTAATGAACGAATTATCAATTAAAGCTAACCATGCTGTTTCCCTTGTGCTTAAAACTACTTGTATGTTTTTATGTTATGTAGCATTGGTGATGGAGTGTATTTAAGAGAGAGAACAATCGTAAAATCCTATAGTACTCGCTTTGAGCTTCATTCTAGGATGCAATAGAAAGCTGATCTATCTTATAATTATACTAAAATTGAATATGCGTTACCAAAAAATACAATAGTTAATTTCTCAATGCCAATACAGTGTTTTTGACTTACGTGAAGGAACTGACTGAACTCTGCGTAACTGATGAGTCTTTTTTTATCTTTGCCAAAGTACAGCTTGATAAAACTACTGTCCATGTTGAAAGGCATCCTTTGATGCAACACGGTTTTGCGCATCACCTCAACGAACTCATCTAAAATAATATACTTCTGTAATTTTTATATTCCATATCAATTCAACTCTTTGGTAATTTTGTAAAAGAAATATACACACCAAACGTAACCATTCCATTTCCATTTGTGTCGAACAGCTGGAAGGCCGTCTTATAGAGGGCATCTGGCACGCAGAGCTGGCCCTCAAAGGCTTGAAACTCAGCAAATGAGATGAGTCTGAAATTGAATAATATATTCGGTAAGCTTGAAACTCAAACATACAAATTTACAAATATATTCGAATGACAGTTAATACAGATAAATCTTTTTCCACGCATCAAATTAATTGCTCGGATTATCAAAAAACGTGACTAAGTTATCTCAGATCTGATTTAAGATTTATCAGAATATGTGATCTCTTGTTTTGTACATATAAGACGTTGGAGAAACTATAAAGATCTGTCGTTTAAAATCGGTCGAATTTTAAAGATGATGAGATGGAAGTATAACTTACCCATCTTTATCAGTGTCGACGATTCCAGCGAGTAAGGCAACCGAGTCGGGATTAAAGCCCGAATCAGTATAGAAGCCAAGGTAACTTCGTACGAAGTCACTCGGGGTCATAAATTTCTCTCCATTCTTTTCTTTGGTGGCATACTGTAAAACGTAATGACACAGAAATTAATTAAGATATTTTTAAGAAGTTTTATTTTATAATATTTGCGATAAACAATTGAAGAATATTACCTGGTTGAAGATTTCATGAAGACGTTCGCTGTTAGCGCGCTTCAGATATCCGGGACCCTAAAACAGAGGTTTCAATTTTAGTCCAAGCATTAAGATTCGATTACCAGTGGACGTAATGAGGCGTTGGAAAACTTAATTAGCATGTAAATTGTTCAATTAACGATTTGTCGTTTTTCCACCACGTTTAATAAATTATTCATCGACGTTTACTCTATATTCAAGGCTCTTTATGGGCAAGATTTTACGAATAACTTGAATATAAATTGAAGTAATCAGCGTTTTCTTTTAGTATTTATTTTATTCGAGCGTCATCGGTCAAAAGCTATTACTTTTCCTTATGCTCATACAAGATTCATCTCATACGTGAACAATAAGGAAGTTTACCCTAAATACCTCCAATACCAAGCTTCATCCTTGCAAAGAACAGAAACCGTCATATTATGCAATCCCTTGCATATTTTTCACCAGTACACATAATCTTTCGTAACAAAAACTCATAATTTTCTTTCGATTGCACGTTTCAGCAGTGACATTGTCGTCACAACAAACGCGCGTGTGGAAATTACAAATATAAAGCCGACATAATGAATCGAAACAAAAATAAACGATCCTCGACGATTATTTTGCCAAACCGTTCCTCCATCATCCTCATCATTCGCGATTAGCATTATTCAAGCCTCGGCGCATGAGAAGCTTTTAGCGCACAATAGACCAATCATCCTTTTTCCTCGTTAATCCATACGCAGGTCATCCGTCCCCCAAAAGCCGACGCGCTGCCCTCAGGCATCAGCTGCTATGCTACGTAAACTCTTTAAACATATATATAACACGTTGCCGGGATTTCATCGATTCTCTCTCGCGAAACCCTTAACCCTCGCGCTCGCAGTCGCGTTAAAGCCTGACCTTGACCTTGTCGGCGTAGTAGTCGGCGTTACGGCCTCGGCGGAGATCGCGAGAATTAAAACTGCATCCGTCGTCTCTAGCTGCAAATTGCGATGTAGCTGTCCAGTGTTTTCCCGTTAATCCGCGATTATCGGAGAGTGCTTTTCATTGTTGATGTGTGCCGAGGGGGATTTTTTTATCACACGACTTTGCGGATTATACAAAAGAGACGATACTCTCTGTAAATGTTTTTCATTCTCTTTTATTTTTACCCGCGAGACTTCTGCAGAAAAGCTTTCAGAGCTATAAAGCTGTACACACATCTGCAGCTGCACGACCTCCGCGGCCAATAGGAATACCGACGGGAATATGAATCGCAAACAGAAATTGCTTTTTCCATGTGCTTTCTGTATGCGGGGGAAACACGCTTGAGATTGATTGAGCAGCGGTTGCAGAGTCTACGCCTTTGTGAATTAAGTAGATGGAGACGGGTGTGGTGAGTAAGTACATACATGTGAACACATATTTTTATACAAGTTAAAATGAAGATTGAAAAATATTTTAAGAAAATGGTAAATCAAAGCTTTAATAGACCGTAATGCGGTACTGCTTCTGAGACGCTCTTATCCGAAGAAGAGACTTTATGAAAAATGCAATATAACGTCACGTAAAAGCTCTCTTACTTTTTTCAATTTTTCTCGTGCTTTATATATACAAGTAGTATACACTAAACAAGTTGAAAAATAATCAAAACGGCTCAAAAATAGTCCTAATCGCACTTAATTTCTCTGAAAACGCCGTTTACATTGGAGATCATCACAAGAAAGAAAAGAATAATAATCAAGCATCGCCCGATCACGTGTCGATCACATGGGACGACTGCGCGATTCACAGTCCCGTTAAGAGCACGTATCTCCTGCGCGCGCTCGAATGTGCAAAAGTTCATGCGAATCAGCGTATACACGTGCGTGTACGCTTACGTTTTGACTTTTCGCGCGACTATTACGTATCCGTGCACGCGGTCGTCGCTTACGTAATAGTCAAGTTCGCGCGTACGCGATAGAAAGAGTGAGTGTGAGAGAGAGAGAGAGAGAGAGAGAGAGAGAGAGAGAGAGACAGAGAGAGAGACAGAGAGACAGAGAGAGAGAGAGAGAGACAGAGAGAGACAGAGAGAGAGAGAGAGAGAGACAGAGAGAGAGACAGAGAGAGAGAGAGAGAGAGAAAAAAATCCAGCGCGGAAACCGAGCAAACAACTTGTAATACTCGCGCGTCTACCCGATAGCCTTCGGTATAGCTTGACTACTATATGCATTACGTCGCACAGCTCTTTTTGTCTTTCTCTTTGGTCTACAACGTAACGTTTTTTTTTCCTTTTTGCTTATATGTGCACGTCGCTTATCACATGTCTGCTGAGCGGATTCCTTATCTGAATGAATGGAGATGTTAATGAAAAGTTTGCTTGGGAAGATGTTGTAAATTTGCCAAGGCGGAGGTACGGGAAAATGGTTTGCAGTGTAGATAAAGAATTCGTGTCTAAACGTTGGACAAATTGATGATAATTCGAGTCATACATTGTCGCCGGCTTGACAATTGACAGGTATAAGTGTTTTTATTATTATATTTATCAATTGTAAAAAGTATTTGGTACGAATCAAGTTTAATCGTTATGTAAATTTTTCAATTAATGAACATGAGTATGCATCGCTGTTGGATTAGCCGTTACAATGTTATGTAAGATTCTTGTATTAATCTATAATAAACTATCAATTAGTTTTATTTTAAAACTTGCACATTTATCCAAAAATGAATTTTAATGATAAACCCTATACAGAGTAATAGCTTACACTAAAAAAGAATGGAAATCTCAAGATCGCGTTATTATCAATGCAGAGAGAGAGAGAGAGAGAGAGAGAGAGAGAGAGAGAGAAATATTATGTGCTTCGGAAATCACGTGATGATAAAAGTATCATCATTAAAAGAGTCTGTGTAGCTAGTAATTCTATTTCCTACTTTGATAAGTTGGATAACCGTGAATTTCTTTTTGATAATTTACAAATATATATGTAACTTTTCTGGAGTAAAATTGAACTTACAGAAATTACCAGTCTACGTGTCTTGCTTATGAGAACACGTCACCGAAGCGCTCCGAAAAATCGCTAAGAATGTACATTTTTTTCATAATAAATTATACAATAAGCAATTTCTACAATTTGAGGTTATGTGTCTTCAAAACAGGCCCTTGACGATTGCGTCACAAAGCACAGTTTACACAATTGAAACACTGTTTATTTGTACTGCGTGCAAGCTACCGTAAAGTACGACCTTGCTCCAAAAAAAGTCAATATTATATCATTCCCAAGACGCAAAACTACTTATACATGCCGCGTTGCCTCTCGTTTACCGTTGCATTTCCGTACTTTTGAATAGGGCATCCTTTTAACTTTGTCCTCTGTAACGATTCAAGAGCTTCCTTCAAAAACCAGTCCAGCAGACAGTCGATCACAGTACGTTATCCACTTAATATATGCTTCAGCGAAAAATATACGAATCGGCTCCACGTACTCCGTCGAGTCGAGCGGACGTCGATCCCTCAATTTGAGCGAAATATCAGAGCTATATTCGTCTTGGGTATGGACGGAGTGAAAGAGAGAAGAATGGCGGCGCGGACGTCGCGAGCAGACTGAGCAGCGATTTCGGCCACTTGCGATTTCGACTCCAGACGGCTACTTACTATCTTTTCTCTCTCTCTCTATCGTAGTGTCCCCCACCCATACGGCAGACTACGCGTTGCCACACACGCGCGCGCTTCCGATGATGCGTGCAATGTCGCATGGAACGGCTCGAGATAATATAGAGAAGTTTGCGCAGTTTTTTTTTTAAGAAGATTTTTGGTGTTTAATAGTAGTTTCAAATTCGTTGCGTTAATTCGCTTGAGCAAACGTCGGCAATTTATGCAAATGAGTTTCAAGCAGAAAAAGGATTTGAAAGAGACAAACAAATCGCTTATTAGCGTGTCTTTTGAAGGTTGTGTATTTTACCAGATGTATAATTATAATTCAAATCACAAATTCCACGATGTCGTGTGAGACGTTTGTTTGGCGCTCGCTAACTAGGCGTTATTTATGGATCCTCCAATTGTTTTTATTTGTACATTACGATAGGCGTTTGTTTTTTCGAAGCTGGTCCGATATACAGTATCGGATTGAGATATAGCGTGAGCTGGATGAATAGAATTTTGTCACAACAATATGGAACAGAGACAAGCTCCAATGATTCATAAGAATGAATCATTAATTTCATAGATTCGAAATACCAGCAATAACTTAAATTATAACAGAACCAAATTATACAATCGCAATGTTGTATGTCTTATCTTAATTATGCAGTTAAGCACGTAGTTTAACAATTATACGATATCACCAAAAGTTGCCTGAAGCGACGATACACTATCCTCTATCAAATATTATTCTTAAAATCGTCCAATTACCACATCTCCAGTCCGCTCTAGGTCACGACTGCTTCCACTCATCGTCGTCAACTTGTCTGATGGTTGCACCAACAGAACATACACTCCAGTTCAAGAAATTTGAGTCACAAGCTGCTCCAACAGTCGCCACACGACCTGCGCACCAGCAGGTAATACACACACACTCCAGATGATCAGACTGTCAACCCATTACTAATACATCCACGACTCTGTTATTCATCGGATCGAATGTCCTTTGCACGATATCCTATCAACCACCGCTGTACAAGACTGCAAAAGCCGCGTGCAATATATTATAACGTCTCTGTGAGAAAAGTCGCACAACACTGGTGTGAGAAGTGCTTCCGTTTGGAAAATCCGACCTCGCGGGCGATAATCTCGTTGACGACTGTTGCCGCGCGTCCTACGCCTGCGTTCTGCGCGTGTGTTGCCGGAGAGTAGGGGGCGACCCCCCTGCGAGCGAAGGAAAAATTGCTCGCCTGCAAAACAAGTATAGGGTATTTATTATACGTGCGCGTGTGTGGAAGGAAAACAGTAGTAGTGTAATCGCGAGCACGTCGTCGTCGCCGTCTGATCTCTTATCGAGTGGCTTGATCCAGGTGTAAACAGATCGAGATGATGATGATGGATCGCGAGGAAAGGCCTATATTGGCCATCGTTGTTGTTTATCTGTGAATGGCTTGCTGGAACTCGTTGGATTCTGTGCGGATGATGATGTTACGTTTTGATTCGAAATTGGAAATTATTAGTTGTGGGTTTGTTTCAATGTCATTCAATGTGCAATATCCAATGTCATTTCATCGAATATTCCATGTGATAATTCTCGCTTTATGTCATGATTTGATTGAGATAAGTTTTAAAGCTTGATAGACGTGTTACTATTTTGTGAATATAAGTTAACTGTTATGAATGAATATGCATGAACGTATTTATGATTAATAATCGATCGTTAGAATCGACATCGCCCTCGGCATTATTATCTCTATAATCAAGTGGGTTATTAATGATAGGAAGAGTAGTATAATTTTAGGTCGTGTAAATTTATGCCTTAAAAGAATTAGCCCTTTTACAACTTTTTATTTTTATTTTTCTAAATGTACAGAAGCAGTATTTGCTGAACTGATTTTTGCGTGATAAGTGTCTTAATCAGATCTTGATAGATTTACAGTTTAGCTGATATAATCAATCTGATTGTAATATAAGGATGACCATTATCAAAGAATTGAACAAATATTTTTGTTTGCCTATCACGTTACATGGGCGTTGTAACTAACAGATAACAACGCTATGTTAACAAGTACTTGATGAATGAAAATTAAATTTTATGAAGTGTAAAAAATATTAATAGATTGCAGCATGCACATTGTTCTCAATCCCATATAATCCAATCTCAACAATCAAAACTCATTCATAATCTTTAACAACCAATTCCAACCGTCACTACTGCCGTAAAATCCAATAAATTAGCAGAGGGCAACCGACTGGCAGAAAAGGAGGCGGCAAGGCACGTACAAGCCAATAAAGAGCGGTATAGCTTTAGAAACAAAGGAGAAGAGAGAGAAGTCGGCATAGAGCTCGCACTCGGAAGTAATACTTGTGAGCTCTCGAACGCGACGACGACCGCGAGGTCCACGACCTCCTCGCTGGCATCAAAGGCAATACCAGAGCAATTCACCCCAGCCGCAGGAAGTTCCTATATAAAACGCGCGAGAATCCGAGTGCACAACGTTGCAACGTCAGGCTGCGGTCTCTTTGGAATTCGAACGTTTGCTTGTGAGCAAGGCTGGTTGAAACTGGATATGTACTAGCGGTTTTTACTTCAGGCTTTAGTTTTAGACTCGAGTTTAGATTTATTTAAACAGATTGTTGTGACGAAAAATTATTGTTTTTTGTACATTTGTACGAACGAAAAATAGCGAAAGCCATCTTCCTGAATTGCGCAAGATGATGGAGAGTAAAGAAATGTTTCGCATTCTACTTTGCAGAATGGAAAGATTATGAGAAATCCAGATAAGAAGGTATGTAGTGGAATTTTTTCATCAAGTAGGAGATGTAACTTTTGTTTTATCTTGGTAATCCTTTTCTTAAGACTTTTACAACGCTCTTAGTAATCTACAAAAATCTATGATAGCTTAAATTGCAAAAAAATACTAATGAAAATTAGTTCTTTCCAGATAC
Source organism: Nasonia vitripennis (assembly GCF_009193385.2). Taxonomy (NCBI): domain Eukaryota; kingdom Metazoa; phylum Arthropoda; class Insecta; order Hymenoptera; family Pteromalidae; genus Nasonia; species Nasonia vitripennis. The sequence continues at coordinate 17,736,722 of NC_045759.1, read as the reverse complement.
ACTCTGTCTACACAACGACAGCTATAGCATATATTCTAAAAAAAAAAGAAAATCACACGACGCATAATATCTGCGTCCATAAAGCGGATCATCTCATCGATATCACCAAGATTGGAAAGGTCAACAAAGAGCTGATCGAACGATCGCCAGCACCGCGCGGATACTTATCATCGAGTGTAATATCGTTTGCACATCTCCTCTCAATAGCTGCACGTAAGCCATAGAAAGAATATCGCCAGAATTTTACCGCCTCGTCTGTTTTCTCGACGATCGAGGGGGCCAGCGAGACTGATAACAAGTGTCGCACTTGAGCAATCGCTGTAGGGCAAATGATAAGCGGCTTTGCAGGGAGCTTTTCTTCGCGAAAAAATACCACGTCTCGTCGGGTGATAGGCCGAACTTCTGACGTCAAACGAGTCGAGATTTGTAATAACGGGTCGTCGCGTGGTGCCTTCGTTTGCGAAAAGCCGTGTTTGGGAAACAACGAATAAAAACGCATATAGAGGCAGTGTGTTTTTCTGACCTACTTTACGAGCGGTAGTTTCATCCATCAGGCATGTTGTGAGAAGTGTGTATACCGCTATAACTCATAGAAAGATATTTTCTTAAACAGTCGGCATTTTTTAGCGAGTCTTCATATACTTATGAAAAAATTTGATCAAAAAGGCATATTTCGGAAAATCGACTTATTGTGCGTGAAGTAATTTCCATGTAAATCATTTGACATTGGAATGTATTTCGGAAATTATATACATTCGCAATATTATCTCTATGGAATAGATAACATGTTATCTCCTGCTATTAACTTATCATGTTTATCCACGGATTCACATAGTCCCCTGCGAAGATGATTATTGAGAAACACCTTGCGAAAGCGCACTATATGCTCTATCTCCAGTAAATAATAGCGATACATAAAAGAGATATGAAAATATGTAAGTGTATTAAGATATTTTTCTATCGCAAAGTTACATTAAGCGCTGTAAATATTTATTCCAGTAGCAAGTTAGATGAAAAAAATCAATTTTTATTTTACACTCTTTCGAACTCGAAGCGCAGAGGGTGAATTTTCACGTTTCGACTGCGTGCTCGAACGCACGAACGATAAAACAACGACGAGTATTTCCACAACGTGCTCCGCTACAGACAATTTGGGCTCTGTTCCAACATTGAAAATGGATCCACGTGAGCGCGTCATATTCTAGAGGTGGTTCGTAATCGAATATTGTTTGATAGACAAAAATACGTTGTCATTATTTTACCGTGAAATCAACAATGCCGAAGAGATGTAGGTTATCGTGGATTGACATTTTTTTTTTAAATCGATTCTCCGTATCCAAGGACTCACTACTGGTATGCAATTATTTATAATCGAGCTGAAACCGAGAAGATCGTGTGAGTGGATGCATCATCATAATTTTTCACAAATCACCTATGTTTATATTGCAACGTATTATGCGGTGTAGCAATATTTTAATGAAAACTTGGAGTTTTATTCGGTTTCTTTTACAATGACACGTGTCAGCGATTTGATTTGAAAGATAACCGACTGATGAATCTTCGCGGAGTTACAACCGTTTACACGATTACAAAGATAAAACAGATTGGCAAAACAAGTTTACAAGATTGAAAATTTTGAAAAATATCCCCACTGGCACATGGTATTTTCGCGCTGGATCGCGATAACGAGTAAGTACGCGGCGCCTGATGAACAACAGAAGGAAAGAGTAGAGTACATAGCGATAAGATAATTCCGTGCAAACTCGATCAATGACATGGCCGTCATCTATATAACGGGGTAAAAAACGATAGAAAAACACACACGGTAATCGAGAGAGGGATGGGTGCGTCCTCAATGCACTATCAAGTGCAGAGCAGGCAGCATGCCTTATGATAAATAGGAATAATATATTTGTACGAGGATTTGTGAGCGATATACTATGAACATAATCTAATATTTGTCGTAACGTTTATAAATGCGAGAAAAAATTTGAAGTACTTATAAGTCCAAACGCTGAACGGCACGTATAAAGAACAGAATAAAGACTTCTGAAATATTATACCTACACTTGACTTTGTAACAGCACTTTTTTACTATACTTACTTCATCTAAACTTCGCTGATATAACAAAAACGTTTCATTTTCCTCAAAGACTCGAAGTAAAATCTCATTCTACATCAGCATAGTCCAGCACGATGAACCTAATTTATTGTTGTCGCAGGCGTGTAACGGAGCTTTAGAAACACACTCAGCGTATGGAATTCGTCTAGCGCAATGTGCGATGCGACAAAGGAGGAAAAGAAGAAGAAGAAGAAGAAGAAGAAGAAGAAGAAGAAGAAGAAGAAGAAGAAGAAGAAGAAGAAGAAGAAGAAGAAGAAGAGGACAGACTCGAATGTAAATATTACGCGTGCAGCGACAAACAGACGGAGCAAGAGGGGAGAACGGCGACGCTGTCCGCTTATTTTAGCCGAAGTAGCGTCAAGGCCCGTCTATAATTGCGCCCAAATCGCACGCGTGCCCTGATATTACGTATTGTCGGGCTTTCATTGAGAGAGACAGAGAGATGCGAAATTCCTGTTCCTCGTTCCTCGAGACGCTTGTCATATGCCGACAGGCTTTCCCTCTCGAATGCTAAGTATGTGACTTTCCCTTTCTCCCGAGCTCGCGCTTTTATGTAAAGATATAATTGCCGGTCGGGAGCACGAGAGGGCTATTATTAGCGCACCGCGGGAAAATCATTGCGCGGCAGCGAGTAGGCAGCACACTTTCTTCTGAGGGATTATATATTATACCCGCAGCGTTACGTCAGAGTCTCGAGGCTGAGAAATTTGCTAAACATTCGATGAGTGATTTTTATTTATGATGGAAATGCATCGAATTCCTACGCCTGGGGGTCGTGGACCTCGTTCAAACATTGGTTACCAAAACCAAGTTTGAGAGCGGCTACAACTTTTACAAGATGATAAATTCCTGTCGAGAATCGAGGGCTTGAAACATGATCGAAGAGTTAATTTCCGCTTCGTCGTCTGTCATACGTGCAGAACAACGCGATTACACGCTCTTGGACGTTACAACAAGCGGAATATTTTAACAATTTCTTTCCGTCAATACGTTATCTCAATATTCCCGATTATTAACTGTTTTTTTCACCAACAGAACGTTAGCTATATCAATTCCCTCTGTCTTAAAAGACAACTTAAGGTTAAGCGTCGACTCCTCCCTCCGTTTGGCAAGTCATGTAGACACGGAAATTTCGTTTTAATAAATATATAACCCGACGTTCGCGCGCACGGATCACATAAACAAAGCTCGGTTATACGATTGCGTGCTACTTCATCGTTGCTCCCTCTCCCCTCTCTCTTCCCTGCAATTTAACAAACGCTAAACTCGATCCCACCTGACCTACATGGCTGCATCCACGGCAATTTAACCGCAGATCGCGGGGGGTTTGAGAGAAAACTCATCGTGCGAAAAATGTTCTAAATATAATTTCGCCGACACTATTAAAACGAGAGAGATATGCGAGAATGACCGAATGCTATTTTTGGAACCGGTGCTCGACGATTTTTTTGTTGTTTGCGGCGCACGATATGGATTTGAATTCTGCATCAATGCAGGCATGCACTTCTTGTGTTATAAGTGCAAGGTCGGCTGTGAGATTCATGCAGCCGAGAATGAACGTGGTGTGTAACCTAATGTTTCTGAAATCTGTGAATATGTGTAAGTTTAGTTTTCGTTCAGTTCAATTTTGTTGTTTTGTTGTTGTCTGTATTACTTATGTAGGATATATACAAGTGCGAAAGTTTGTAGGACTTCGTGATCCGTTTACCTCTATATAATATACTAACTCACAGATCCTCTGATTTATCTATTTTTATATATTTTATTAATAAATTCTCCTTTCCTACACTCGTCTCTCTCGCACTATTTCCGCATCTTCCAACTTGCAGCTAAAAATACCAAACTAATGTTGACGACTATAATAACTAAAATACACGTCGATTCCAAATAAATAAACTGTATCAATATAATAATTTCCAAAGGTCCCTCCGTCACGTCAGTCAGGCATTAATTTAATAGCTAACAGAGATACGAACGTATACTTAATTCGAGCTGTCAAAGCTCGGCCGACCAATAATCCAGCCATTCCCCGCACTTAATCACTCTGGGGATTAAACATACTTGGTAGTCGAGATAAAGAGGGGGAGCCCGCGAGAGAACACGCAGACCGATCTTCCGCCCGGCAAAATCGGCCGGAAACTCGAACGCGGAGTCACGTTTTTCCGTTTCCGCGCGCGCAGGATCGATAAAATTCCTCGGCTCCGCGTGTATATACAGGCATATACACATAGGCCTTTACACGCGCATACACACAGCGTTTCGCTCTCTCTCTCTCTCTCTCTCTCTCTCTCTCTCTCTCTCTCTCTCTCTCCTCGGCCGACGTCACGTTGCGGGCGCGACCCTTGTAACCCTCGATATATATACAAGAGTATCCAGTGCTCGCGCGAGCGTTAGCTTTGACCCGATACTGCAGCCGCACGCGTCGATACTGCGCCAAGTAAATTACAGTCTCGAGCCTCTGGATCGAGGTTTGAATTTCACTGGTGTAAATAAGTAGCGGGGTAGCGGGTGTGTGTGTGAGCCTACCTCTTGAGTGGACGCACCGACGACTATCAGGTCTCTCAACATTCCCAGGTTCGGTTGTGCTCGGCCACTCTTCTCTCGTAAATCACAGGGCAAACACTGCACTGATCACTCGTTTCCTCTGCAAAACAACGTGCCAACTTTATCCTTATGCCGTCTGCGGTATTAGAGTCTTCTCTCTCTCTCTCTCTCTCTCTCCTGTCGGGCGTCAATACGAAGAAATGAACAGTCCGAGAACAACAGCTGCGCTCCACATGAGGCTATTAGGTGTTGTACCTATATCCTCCCGCGCAGACTGCACACGCACTCGGAACGATCGCTCCGCGAGAAAGGAGAAAGAGAGAGAGAGAGAGAGAGAGAGAGAGAGAGAGAGAGAGAATAATGGGTACTTATATATGGGTGCGCTATCTGGGTATATAGAGCACACGCGACGCCGGCTCGCGAATTTAGCTAAACTCACACTGTCGAACGGAACAAGTGGCAACTACTTTTGCTGCGATGCGGTACAGGTGTCCGGGAGAAGTTTAACCGTCGAAGGGCTCGTCGGTGCACGAAAGAGGCTTGATCAGGGCGGCGAGGCGAGCGAGAGAGAGAAGAGAAAGCAAAGTACGCGAGCCTCCCTGATGTGATGCTGCTGTACACTGGGTCGCGCGACGACGAACTGCTACTGCGCGAGCCGAACTGCCGAACATCCACCGCCGCCCGCCGAAAGACTCTCGGCACGTGCACACCTAGCGCTTGCTTGCGCCTGTATATGTTGTTGTATAGTGTGTTAGACACATACGCGGATTTGGCTCTATAGGAAGACGAGGTGGCTTCCGAGTTGGCGCACTAAGCCCGACTTGGGTGCACTCTGTTTTATCGGTTGGTTATGATTGACGCTGAAGTTTTCGGTTGAGGGCTGATTTTTCATATATAAGTACAGATTTATAAAGTTTGGTTTTAGTGCTTTATCCAGATTGGAGATTTAATAATATATCCTTAATTTCACAAGTCGGTTTTATGTTTGTATGATATAGCAGTGGTCAGGTGAATATAAAAATTTACTCGAAATTTAGGGATATCAAAGAGAACGGTTTGAAAAATGAAATTTTTATGCATCTAAAATGAACGCGTCTAAAAAATATTAGAGTTCGTTTAAAAATTATTTTGCCGCCAAATTAAGTTAGGTCTTCGTTATCATCAGTCGGTATAGTCAAGCTTTGAAAACGGTAATGATCTATTTATTTCGTTTACGCGGATTATATTCAACTGCATAATATTATTGTCCGCGTTTATTCCTATCGTAATCAGATCTCGAATTTCGTCAGTGCATCGAAGAGCTAATTTAAATGAAACAAGTAGATTTGTTCGTGACGCGTCAGGCCGAAACTACCCCTACCCCAAGCTCTTCATGACAAGATACTTATATCGAGCTTATTTTACACCGAATAGTCATAGGTCATACTTAGGTACTTGCAGTCTTGTGACATCGCCGCATTTAGCGTTATTATTGGTAAAAGTAAGATCACAAATTTTCAAATCTACTATTTTACTCAACTTTTCTTTAAAACACTCAACTCAACCATTTTCTTTTAATTAGATAAAAATAAAAGTATTTGTTACAGAAAAGCAAATCAAACGTGTATTATAATAAGTAAGAAACAAAATCACCAAATTGTCCAGCACCTTGAGAAATAATAACAAGAAACATCTATACTAATATCAGTTCTAATATGATCTTTATACTCGTGTTGCAAAAACCACAATATCAATTACGTGGTCATCAGCAACCTGTTTCCTCTCCTCAGCAATAACATGCGTCATCTTATTAATCCAGTCTGGCGACCCTCGTCCTTTTCTACTTACTTGCGCACGACGGTTCAACCCTGCAGGCTCAAGTTGACTGGTCAGTGCAGGCTAGTGGCACTCGTGTGTCTTCCTCTCACTATACCTACTTATTATACTCATACACACTTCTGCCAGTCTTCGTACCTTATCATTTTTATTTGTTTGCGCGCGGTAATATGTCATGTCATACGCATGTGTACAACACTGTGAGTACTTCCTATATATATAACTTCAGCTCAGCCACATGAAGACAGAAAATAGAACGCGCCTTCGATTCCCCCGCTTCTTCTTCTCTCGCTCTCTCTCTCTCTCTCTCTCTCTCTCTCTCTCTCTCTCTCTCTCTCTCTCTCTCTCTCTATCTCCCAGTGCTGCTGCACTTGCGCTTATTATATACGTGCAGGTATACCTATATATACATTAAAAGGCGCCTCTGCTGCTATATGCCCGTCCTTGTCGCGCGCCACGTCGTATACGCTCTTTTCCCCGCTATAGACTCCCCTCACGTCGAAAAATACGAATCGCGAGCATACGTATGGGTAAATCACGTTTACGCAGCGAGAGCAGAGCCAGCCCAGAACGCGCATTTGAACACTTGTACGCGCACGCCCACACACACGCGCACTCGATTCAGTCGTCAGAGTTCGGAGTTGGGTTGGATCGAGTTCCGTATATACATTACGTGCGTGTGTAGTACTTTTATTCGTTTTAAGTTGTCAAAATAAAATTGTGCGAGATTGTTTGTTGTGCTGTTCTGCGCTGGTGACGGTTATGCAAAATGCTTCGGAATGCTTGATGAAGATCGGGACAGTCTTTTTCTGGAATTCGCGGATATTCGTTGACTAAACGTTGGGATTGTACTTATAAGTATAGGATCGTTCTTTTAATTTTTCCGTAAGTTTTATCGATTCATTGCGTTTGTTCGTATACTTTACTTAGACGTTTGAGAAGCGTTTTTGTTGCGAATGCTTATTTTTAAGCGATTTCGAAGAATACTGATGACGATACTCCTTTTTTCATTTCGTCCTAACCTCGTAAAATTATTTTTGTTCTTGAGTTTATCTTTAAAATTATACTTTGCAAGCGTCGATATCTAGTAGATACTGACAGTAAATACGTATTTTTTGTTAAATTGTGTAGATAGACCCAGTTGAATGTATTAAATATGTCAAACTTATTCCATTATACTTATACCTACTCAGCCGAATGTTATGCATGATTGTTTGTAAATCAATTCATTCATTAAAACAACCTATATTTAAAATGCAGCATTAGCAAGCAACTTTTAGTCGAGTGCTGGTTGTTATTTTTGAGACACTTTGAAAACCTATTCTTGAAATGGGTAATCAAAAAATGTGATATTTGCTTAAATTCCAATCTGTTGAGAGCATATCTAAGTGATTCAGTATAGATACATTGCATGCTAAAAACATATATTCTCCTAGAGCTAAAAGTTTTGATGTAACGTCAATTTGTAGGTTATAATGATTCTGTAGTTTTCAAATTCTCTCTTACAACACTTTATTTATTGTTTATTGAAGCAGGTATACTTTAACCTGCTAGAAGTAGATATACTGTGTATTTTTTAAATAAAATCATACTTTTTTAATACAAAATTTTCTGTTGCAGAATAAAACATGAATCCGCAGTACATGCAGCAACAACGTCCTCCATATGGGCCTACACAAGCAAATGCTCCTTACAGCGAGCTGAATGCAAACCATCCACCTAAAGGCCCACCTGATTCGCATTCATTTCCATCACAAAAGCCACCATTAGGTCCACCACCCACAGATAATGCTCCATCTCTAAGGCCGCCATACTATGTGAACGATGTTCAAGGACAAGCACCTGAGGCTCAACATGGACTATCCTTGTCACAATCTAATCAAAATAACCTTGCAGATCAAATGTCTAGCATGTCTCTGTCTGGATCACAGAGACCTCCTTCTTCTCAAGGGTTTCCCTTGCAATCTGAGAAGAATGTACCAACAATGCCTTTTCCATCTGCTGTAAATGGAATCAGTAACCAGAATCATTATCCTACGCGAGGTATGATAACAATTATTTCAATTAGTATTATAGATTTTGCAAATCCATTTGTTTTTGAAATAAAAAATATATAGATACTTGGTATTTTTAGATCAATTGAGTGCAAACAACTTGCCAACAGAAAATAGTGGACATATACCTCAAAAATCTTTGCCGTATCAACAAGGACCTCCTACATCACTGACATCAAGTCTTCCACCTTCGTATGGTCCACCTACTGCATCTTCTCAATTTCCCAGTCAGCAACAATATTCTGGACAGACATCAACATTTACAGCACATCAAGCACCAAATATCCCTAGAAGTACGCCACAGCCCACACCTCCAACATCTACTGATCATCAAAGTCAAATGCCTAGTCAAAACCGATATGGACCTTCATCGATTAATCAGGCAGATATGGCTGGACCACCTCTTCTAGGAAAAGTACCACCAGTGCCTATGAATAATCAACAGTCGTTTAAAGGGTCTCCTATGCCTGGTCAGCCACAACAAAGCATGCCTGGTCCTCCACAATCTGGGTCATATATGAATAATCCACCCAATGCAAATCGACAAAACTTGTCTGGGCCTCCGATACCTGGGTCAAATTATCAAGGTCCACCACCGACCAATCAACAACATATACCAAAACCTCCTCTTCCTGGACAAATTAGTGGATTATCAGGACCTCCGCTGCCAGGACAAGCAAATTTATCTGGTGCCTATGGACAAACAAATTTAACTGGACCTCCTCCATTACCAGTACAACAAAATCTACATAGTCAGTATGGTAATCAAATACCTGACCAACGGCGATATTCATCTAGCCCGTCCATGCCTGGACAACATAATTCTGCTGCTCCTTATAGTCACATGAATTATCAGCATTCTGATACTGGATATCAGGGATATCAACAAAATTATAACCAAACTGGCCAAAGTGTGAGTATTTAAACAATGTACTAAGTAATATTCATAGAAACAATACCTTATAAAATTACCTGTAAAAATGATTATAGAATATGTATGCTAATCAGACAAGTCCTTACCAAAGTGGACTGGCAAGTCCTACTAGTGGGTATCAACCAAGTACACAAACTCAGCAAGCCAGAAGACTTGATCCTGACCAAATGCCTAGTCCTGTAAGTTATTTAATACCTAAATGTAAATTAAAAATGAAGACTTTCAGTTTTAATTATATTTATTTTAATTTGTTGTATAGATTCAAGTGATTTTAGATGATCAAAAATTAAAAGGTGGAGTTTTCACCACGAACGAAAAAGGATTAGTTCCACCATTAGTTACCACTAAATTTATTGTAGAAGATCAAGGAAATGCATCACCAAGATTCATTCGATCATCCATGTATACCGTACCAACTACTGCAGATATTATTAAACAGGTTAGTCATTATTTATGATAATTTTTCATGTTCAATATAGATCAACGCATTTAATCATTAACAATGGATCATTATTTAACAGACTCAAATCCCGTTTTCACTTATATTGAGCCCAATGGCGCAAGTAGAAGAAGGAGAATATGAACCGCCAATTGTTGATATGGGGGAAATCGGTCCTGTACGGTGTAACCGTTGTAAAGCTTATATGAGTCCTTTTATGCAATTCGTTGATGCTGGTAGAAGATTTCAGTGCATGTTTTGTAAAGCAACAACAGAAGGTTAAATTCTGAAGTTTCTGACTTTTTTACTTGCGTTTGTTACATTAGTTAATAATTCGTATTTGTTTTTTTAGTCCCTACCGAATATTTTCAACATCTGGATCACACTGGTCAAAGAATGGACCGTTATGAACGTCCTGAATTAATACTGGGAACGTATGAATTTATAGCAACAAAAGATTATTGCAGAGTACGATATGCAAATTTATGTTTTCTCATATCTTTTACTTGATAATGTTCAAAAATTAAGAAGCTACTTTTTATTTCAGAATAATACATTTCCAAAGCCACCTGCAATCATATTTGTTATTGATGTATCTTACAATAATATAAAATCAGGTTTAGTCAATTTGCTGTGTGTTCAGATGAAAAAAATCATTCGTAATTTACCAGTTGATGTCGGCCAGAGCAAATCTAATATGAAAGTCGGTTTCATTACGTACAATAACACAGTTCAATTTTACAACTTGAACGCCACTCTTGCTCGACCACAAATGATGGTTGTCGCCGACGTTCAAGATGTATTTATGCCACTTCTCGATGGTTTTCTTTGTGATCCAGAGGAAAGTGAAGTATTAATTGACAGTTTGATATGCCAAATTCCAACTATGTTTGGAGATACGAAAGAAACGGAGACCATACTTGCACCAGCTATTCAAGCTGGCTTAGAGGCTTTAAAAGTAAAAGCACAACATTACTATCTTTTACAAAAGGAGTTATGTGATAGAAAATAATCGTAATGTAATTTTTTTAGGCATCTGAATGTACAGGAAAGCTTATGGTATTCCATTCATCTCTTCCAATAGCTGAAGCTCCAGGTAAACTTAAAAATAGAGATGACCGCAAACTTCTTGGTACCGATAAAGAAAAGACCGTATTAGGTAAGTTTCATTTTTTCGTTAGATGTTCCATGAAAATACTTTTTATTAAAATATTATTTGTATTGATATATTATATTTTTTAAGCTCCACAAAATAACTTCTATAATAATCTTGGTCAAGAGTGTGTTGGATCTGGCTGTAGTGTTGATTTATTCGTATTTAATAATTCATATGTTGATATTGCAACTATTGGTCAAGTTGCTAGACTTACAGGTGGAGAAGTTTATAAATATACGTATTTCCAAGTAAGCTTTCTAATAATTAACTATATCAACCCAAAAATGTTTAGTAATGCAAATTAAAGAAGTGTACTTACCACTTATATTTGTGTATTTGTAGGCAGACATTGATGGAGAGAGACTGATCACGGACGTTATAAATAATATAAATAGGCCCGTTGCATTTGATGCAGTGATGCGGGTCCGGACTTCTACTGGTGTTAGACCAACTGATTTCTATGGCCATTGTTTCATGTCTAATACTACTGATATAGAATTAGCTAGTATAGACTGTGATAAGGTACATACATTATATTATTACACATTTTACTATTGATCGGATATAATATTCAAACTTCACACGAGCTTACTTTTTAACAGGCTCTTGCTATTGAGATCAAACATGATGATAAATTAGCAGAAGACGAAGGTGTTTACATTCAAGCTGCGCTACTTTACACGTCTTGCAGTGGTGTCCGAAGGTTACGAATTATCAACTTAAGCTTAAAAACTTCGTCGCAAATGGCAGAACTTTATCGAGGATGCGACTTGGATGCTATCATTAATTATCTTTCTAAACAATGTTAGTAAATTACTTTACTTTACTCTTTACCTCAATCACAACTCACATAAACTTTAATAATATCGACTTTTTTTTTATTTTCGAAGGTGTATTCAAACTGATAGATTCGACTCCAAAGGCAATCAAAGATAGTTTGAATTCGAGATGCGCAGCTATTTTAGCATCATACAGGAAACATTGCGCATCTCCATCTAGTGCTGGGCAATTAATACTTCCCGAATGCATGAAATTGTTGCCTTTATACACAAACGGGTTATTGAAAAGTGATGCAACCACTGGAGGTAAATGTTTAAAATAAAAACCATACTTGCAACTACATTCTTTCTTTAAAATGAATATTTACGAGCCAAATGAAGTTTCGATTGTTAATTGCTCGTTGTTATTGTTCCAGGCAATGGTATCACAGTTGATCAGAAGTCTTACGTAATGATGGCCGTAGCTACAATGCCAATTAGCGAGTCGGTTGTTCATGTTTATCCTCGATTACTTCCTTTGCACGACGTTGATCCTCAAGAAAACGATCTCCCGCCTATGTTACGTTGTTCTATAGATAAGTTTGTAGATGATGGAGCATACTTATTGGGTGAGGATTATTAGGCATTGAATAGTTCTGAGAACACCTTGAAGATAAATTGAACAAAAAAAAAATATTAATTCAATTAATTATGTTTCTAGAAAATGGAATCCACATGTTCATATGGCTCGGTTCAAATTTAAATCCGCAATGGATACAGTCAGTCTTTGGAGTCACAACTGTTGCTCAAGTTGACACTGATAGGACCGCTATTCCCTCCTTGGATAATCCAATAAACAAGCGGATTCGAGATATAATTAGTTACGTCCAGAGTGAAAGACGATATTGCATGCGGGTAAGACAAATTTTAAATTACTCGAATCATCGGGAAAAAAATCATTACTATTATAAATTTTTAATCGATTTTTCACAGTTGACTCTTACGAAGCAACGAGACAAACTGGAAATGGTAATGCGACAGTTCTTGGTAGAGGATCGAGGTGCTGACGGTAGTCCAGGATACGTGGACTTTTTGTGCCATATGCACAGAGAAATTCGAACGCTCCTTAGCTAGTGAACATTGAATTAAGCAATCTCTCAACTCGCAGGCGAATAAAATTAAGTAAACTTGATTTGAGTAGAGTGTAATAAAGTTTAAGTGTGAAAGGTGTGTGTGAGTGTACATGCAAGATCGCGCTAGCATGAACGAAACTGAAGGGCAAAATAGGGCGGAAAAGGATCGATTTGTACAAGATTAATTTTAAAGATGAATTGTATTATTATACTGCGTATCGTGTCAATAGCCTTGATATTATGTATGGTTAGTAAACTAAAATAACTGTTAAGGTGTAACAAAGCATTATAAATTTATACACTAAGCCAAAACTGTTAATGGATATTCAACTGCTTTATTTAAAAATGTTTTTATTTTATTCCCTTGATCAACTGTATATTTCTTTGATAATAGTATACCATGTATAAATTGATATTAAATTATAATTTTAAAGAAATCTAAATGCTGCGTATGTGACAATTCAATCTCTCAATAAAAATCCAGAATACTACTAGACTCGTTTTCCAAAAAAATTAGCTTTTAGTATATACGTGCGCCTAATAAAAATCCAATCCCATTAAGCAGATCGATAGATTAAAAATAGCTTCGGGAGAAAGCTGAGAAGCATTCCCAATTACTTCTTCAAACAGAGGACCTTTATTATCGAAAGAAAATAGGGCGGCTCGCGTACATACATGGATATACATTATGTCGTGTTAGTCCGGAGCTTTTTAGTTTTTAGGCCGTACGCGCCGTATATATATACACCCGTTTATGCTGATACGGCGATTCTCGCATATAGAGATATCTCAGGGTCTCGCATCGACTATAGGTATATACTCTTGTACTGTAGGTATAAGATATAGACGAGATATCAACGCAGAACGACAGCACAGCACAACCACCTGTGATTCGCCCACGCCCTCTGTATAGTATACACGTATATACACATGCGCGTCCTCGTGTCAGTTTAATAAAAAGCGAAAACCCTAGCGCGTGTGTGTGTGCGGTGAGCGAGAATTGTGCGCAGAGGCGCACGATTAATCCGTGTATCAGCATATAGTTCACTCTCGGGGGCTGTCGACGTTGTCTCGCTGCATCAGCTCAACAACGAGCGCAGCGTGCGGCACACTTATCTTTCGGCGCAATACAGGGTAATTTTCCGATCAGCTGGTTTGTTCGATTTGCCTTCTGCTATATATATATATATATATATCTAAGTATACTTATCTACCTCAAGAGCGCTCGCGTCAACGATGGTGGGGTTATAAATTTGACAAGTTCGCGGTAATTCATTGAGCGGTCGAGTTGAGTGCGCCGTAAGGTATTATCAGCTGCTGCAGTCGCTGATCGACGCCGCTGACGATAAGAGGAGTTTTACGGAGTTTGATCGAACCGAGAGATGTGAAAGATTACATCTATTGTGGAAAGAAGAGACGTTTGGAATTGCAAGTATGATTTGAGAGATGACGCGGAGAAGATGGCAAGCGTTTCTTAGCCGGTCGAATGAGCTGTCAAAGCCGCGGGCCACCGTTGCCACTGCTGTTGCTGTTGGAGAATGCAAGTTATTACACTGGATAACAGGCATGACCGAGGCAACCAGCCTCCAGACGTAATCAAAAAATCTCGGATTCCTGGTTAGAAACAGTTTTTCATACGTCTAATATGTACACTTTCAGTTCTTCTTCCTTGAATTTGCACTGACAACCACTTTATAGGTATATAATTAGAACGGAATCAATTATCTACAGTCTTCAGTGTATCAACCACAATGATAACGCGTGCAAAAAGACATTTATAATTCTTGCGTATTCATTCTTTTGTGAGGATTAATTTTTTACTTTGCGAATGATGCCAGAAAACAAAGTACGATTTGGTAAACAACTAATTGTTTTATTCTACTGATACATCCGTATCGTTAATTAACAAAGCAAATAAACTCATTTTTAACGGGTGTTATCTGTCAAGAGCTGATGTACCATGTCTTTATTTCTTGAACACAATTCCATGCAGTCTGTATTACCTATAATTTTATGCAGTGTAATCTAAAATGCGTAACCTGTCTTTATGGTATTGATTTGATTAAAATGCAGTATATGTATACTCAACTTATAAGTTTTCAACTTAAATAGGGTCAATGCTATCTTTTATAAATTTTTTATGTGCAATGATTTTCTGTTAAGTTTACTCTTAGAACTGTTTAATTTACTATTTTGTAGCTTTAATTTGGTATATTATTGATATTACAGAATTTCGATTGTACATACTTCTAATAATTGACAAATTGATTTTAGGAAAACATATGCAAAGGAGAAAATGCTTTGGAAAGGCATTCTCCTATGCACTGCGATCTTCCTGATCACAGTGATCAACTATTATGGTCTAATGTTCTACATACTTTTTGGATTGCTGACAGTATGTGGAACATCCTTTGGACCAGCGATTATATTTTACGCATACACTAGATTATCTCCTACATATCCAATTGGCTGGAAATATGTTCTTCTAAGTACAACATTCTTCCTCGTTGCATGGTTATACTACTTTAATCTTCTATTCTATGTATTCTACGGATTACTTACCGTGTGTGGCATGTTAATTGGGCCCACAGTTGTTTTATATATACATACTAGTTTATTACCAAATAATCAAACTAAGCAGAGAAGCAAGAAGAAAGTCAACAAATTAAGTTCATTTGAAGTTCTTTTACTAGTGAGTTATATATATATCATTATTTAAACTTTCTTTGAATAAAAAATTATTAATCAATTGAAACTCAATATTATCATGTTTACAATTACAGCGAGAATCATATTTTTATGATGAAGGAAGAAGGGATCCTACACGTTACCCTTTAATTTTTTCACGCTTGGTAGATGGTGCATTGCAAAATTTATTGGATTTAGCATTTAGAGATTTTATTGGTGCTTGGCTTACAGAAATAGCTATTGGACCGGAAGAATTGATCAATATAGCTAAACAGGATTTATGGGAGGCTATACAAAAAATACATGAGCGGACAGAACACATAGATACTACAAACTTAGTTGCTTGTAGTATAGTAAATTCAGTCACATTTCATTTTGAAAAGATCAGACTTGCACAAGAATCAATGTAAGTTAGTTAATAAGTTTTGAAAAGATTTAAAGGATTACTTTTGTATATCCTTTTAAAATGTTATTAATTCTTTGTTTCTAATTTGTTTTCAAACTCATAGTGTTGACGGAGAAGATCCAGTATATATTTTATCTCCACATTTAGGATCAGAGGAGGAGGAGTTAGAATACTTAAGAAAAGTAAGCGAAGTATTCATTTTGTTTTTTATGCCCCGTGGTTACACATTTCCACCAGCCAAATATCTTCTAAGGGAGCTATTTACATGTAAAAGTATGTAAAGATTGTTCATAACTAGGATTAGATAATAATATATATGCATAAACTAATGAGTATAAACCATTATATTTCAGTATTAAAGCCAGTTATCAATACTATTACTGATCCAGATTATATTAATCGAAAAATATTATCGTATATTCAACAACAACAAATGACAGAAGCATTGCACAGAAAGACTTGTGAATATGCCGACTCTTTTGAAGACTTCATAGCTATGATCAAAGCAACGCGAGATCTTGAAGTTTTAAAGCGCATCAGGTACAATATCGTTTCAGAAATTATGCAAGCTACCACAACTCAAAATATTCAACGCGCTCAAGGTCTAGATCCCGAAAACTCAGCTTTCGGGAAATCCGATGCAGCACAAGGAAAAAAATTAAAACGCTACATTAGCCAACTAACGTACGCAAAGAATACTTGCGAGTGCCATATGCAGTCTCTGGGATGGGATGGCTATCCCATGGAAGACGACGATGTGATAGATCCAATAGCAACCCCGGAAAATAGAGTTATTCCGTTGCGAGTCATTTTGGATAGCGTCATAGGTATGACGTGAATGAATTTGAACTATTTATTATGTTATAAGTAATATATAATAAACCACTTATGTTTGAATATAGGTAGAAAATATTTATCGCAGTTTCTTGAAACGGTCTCGAGTCAAGGATTAATTGGCTACTGGGCCGCTGTTCAAGAGCTTCGTGCAGCAGATAAATCGAGTTGGCATCAATTAGGTGCCGAGATTTTTTATACTTACATTACGATCCCAACCGCCGAGATTAAAGTTGACAAAGAAACAAGAAAAAGAATGGAAGGCTTCTTGTTGGGAGATAAAGGACCAGATGTATTTTACGAAGTTCAAGAAATGGTAGTAAAAACTTTGGAAGAAAAATATTATCTATCTTTTATAGTTAGCGAACAATATAAAAAATTACAGGAATCTATGAATGACGAAAAATTAGATGGTGCGTGAATAAATACTAAATGATTGTTCATACAGATAATTTCAAATGAAAGTAATCATGTGATTAAACGTTAATTTCATATTATTCTTTAGTTTCTATCGATGATCAAACCTCTATAATCAATGGTACAATTTCGGACAATAGCTCTCTACTGGTTGGCGAGCATTCAAGTTATGCAAGAAATAAATTGGATCAGTTACAGGAAAGGCTCAATAACAAAATGCAAGCTTTGCAAGCTCTAAAGACATCGCTAAAACCGGAAAGCAAAGTATTGGGTATATTAGCCAAAGAAGTTGAATGGCTTCAGGGCGAGAAAAGACAACTAGAAGCTCATTTAAATCATACGGATATGTGGGCAGAACACTTGGGCCACTGGAGGGCAGATGTTCAGAGTGCTGAAGTAAATAGGCTTTATTTATATAACATGCAATGCTATTGATGCTTATTCATTTCTTGGATTTAAAAATTTTAGTTTATGAAAATTTATGACAAATGATATTTTCAGACTCCCGAAAATGGTGAACCTCCAGAATTCGTTTTGGTTGTTCATATGGTAGCAGATGAAGCAGATGAGACTAGTATTTCTACTGGTTGGGTTGTCTTGAGGAAACTCACAGAATTCCAGGAACTTCATAGAAAATTACGCCAGCTATGTTCCAGCGTAAAAAATCTGGAATTACCATCGCAACCCCTAAAATTTTTTGGCAAAACCGACAAAAATGCAATGGATAAGGCTAAAGTGCAAATTCAAAAATATTTGAATGTAGGGGATGCTTCATTACACTTCTATATATCATTACTACTGATAAAAATTAAATATAATTCACGAAAAATTTTATGTCCCGATAGCATGTACTCGAAGATGACCGCTTAAATCAAAGTGAAGCACTATATGCTTTCCTTAGTCCAAGTTCAGAACGCTTAAAACATAGTACGCCGTCTCCAAAGAAATCGCGTTTCTCCTTATCAACGCTATTTAAATCGTCAGTACATAAACTTTATTTACATTATTCGTGAAAACATTTCTTTCTTGAATGTATGACATTGCATTTCAATATTCCAGTAGCTCGGGCAGCAGTGGTGATTCGCGTGAAAAAGATGACGAAGAAGATATTTCGTTATTGCTAGACGACAATGAGCCAGTTCGAGCTGTGACTGATAGTTTTCTTGGTCCAGGGAAGGATTCCATTGCTGAACCACTCTATGCTTTACTTGGTGAAATTTTTGACTTACGAGGCGTATTTCGCTGGTTACGACGTTCTCTTATCACGTTCGTCCAACTTACCTATGGAAGAACCATTAATCGGTAAACTACTTAGACTTAGGCAACTATCTATTTAAAATTTTTTTTTCAATTCACAAGTTACAGTAAATCTTTTTTTACAGCCAAGTAAGAGATACTGTTGCGTGGATGTTTTCTGAACCAATGCTTCACTACTACATTCAGCTTTTAACGAAATCGTGGTGGCCTAATGGCCAACTAGTGACGGAGGTGCCAGTTCGAACTGATGAAGACAAATTGAGAACACGTGCTGAAGCTCGCCG
Source organism: Nasonia vitripennis (assembly GCF_009193385.2). Lineage (NCBI taxonomy): Eukaryota > Metazoa > Arthropoda > Insecta > Hymenoptera > Pteromalidae > Nasonia > Nasonia vitripennis. The sequence goes on along the minus strand of NC_045759.1, from coordinate 17,717,881 downwards.
ACAGTTCTTGAACAACGTACCTGATTTTTTGACGAATTTGGTTGGAGCTCAAAGTGCCCAAATGGGGGCAATGAAAGTTTTTGACTCTTTGCAAAATGTGCAACTAAACAAGCAGTTATTTTATGTAAGATTAAAAGAGTTTGTGTAATTTTGTATTATTTACAAAACTAACTATTCTATACTATACTTTACAGGATATTTTTGAGGTTGTGATGTTTGAGATGTTTCCAGATTTGAAGAAAGACAGAGATTAAGTATTTTTACATCGAATAAATGCATTCCAAAATAATCTTTAGATGAAATTAAACAACGTGTGGGTTTGTTTTACAACTGCCAAACTGATGAAGAACAAGGTTTGTCATACATCTTTTTTTTTGTAACGATGCTCAAGGTATTTAAAGGTGCTATTGAAGCTACCCAGTATTATTTAAGATTATATACAGATTTATTTTTAAATTTTACTAACCGTTTTTAATATATAAATGTTTCAATCGAAATATTTTTATTAAGTTAATTTTCGCGGGGATATTCCAAAAAGTATATAGTTTATAATATATATAGTTCACACGTTATATTATTTTCACAAGTCAATGATTATCAAATTGGTGCTAGCTACCAAAGATTATAAGCGGTGCGTGCACTGCAATATTTTTTAAATTGACAGAACACTTATTATTACGAAGGTTTTACTGATTGTTCGCACACCTTTTTAGCTACTGTTTTTGGCTAATATACTTCAAAGGATTTATTAATTCTTCTTTTTTGACACTTTTATAATTATCACACAAATGAGTTTTTAATGTTTCATATGTAAGAATTATAGATACATTTTAGACTCCACGTTCGATCATCGAGTTTATTGGCATCTTTGTATTAAAGCTGTACATTCTGGTAAAACTTCATACATACATTTAATGTCCGTCAATATTGTAAAAAAATTCTAAGACTATAAAGTTAAGTTACAATCATCATCTTTGATGTATTGTTAAATCTAACAAAGTGTCAAATATTGTTGTAAAAATATATGTAAAAATGGTGATCTTCAGTATAAATATGAAACATGAAAATAAAAAAAATATTAATGTCGATGGAAAAAGAACTATGATATATCTACGTCCCGTGAGGCTTATCTCTTACTTTTAATAGTTACCTGCAACAAATCTACTTTATCATAATTTTCATTTAACTATTCGCCTCGCATTCTTCTATAGTAAAGTAATAAAAACTCAAATATATAGGTATACGAAAAAAGTAAAAGTAATCGAATCACATTACGAGGGTACCCTGGTAGAAATGAGTCTAAGAACAGGCTAGTAACTGGCCAGTTCTTAAGATTTAACCTAGTTACTACCTAATAAATGACCAGTTCTTAGGGTCATTTCTACCAGGGTAGGATAGAAAAATGAAACACTAATAGATTCTCAACTTTTTTACGACGTAGATCGCTTTATTTCGACATCATGTAAGTTTTATGTCACACGATGCACAAATATATTAAACAATTATCTAAAATTACATAATCGCAGCTCCTATACAAATATTACAATAATTATCATTCCTCACCACCTTAAGTCCATTATTTTGTCGTAGTTCATCGGTTCTCTCTCTCTCAAATAATAATTATTTTACCATATTATCATCTTCATCTCGTACTCGTAATATGTATATACATTATGCATTGTCATGTAATATCGTATATACGTTTATTTACACATTTATAACGTTGACTTTTGCGTTCGTAGCTTTGGCACTGGTATGATAACAGTACAATGCAAGATCGCTTACAAAATACTCAACACCGTGAATGGCGCAACCGCGGGAGTACGAGGGAATCGTCGGTATACAATATATACTACTTATAATGTTCAATGTTGATTCTGTTCGAGAACGTTAGTTGGCAACCACTTTTTCTCATATATTGTGTATTCAGTAATATAATAGGGGTACGGTTTTTGTTTTTGGAATTTCTTAAATCCACCTGTAATCACTTGTGATTTACTTGATCATCATAGAAAAAAACATAAGACGAAATAAAAACCTGCTCTGCGCATTAAGCAGACTATGAATTGAGAAAAACCGCGTGTGTGTGTGTGTGTGTTGTAAGTAATAAACGTCAAAACTTTTCGCAACGAACGTTTGCGCGAAAATTTTGGACGTTGCATCCTATAATTATTATGGGGCCCGCGCATGGTACATATGTATAATTGACCCGCGGCTGAGCAATCTGCAGATTTATAAGGAAGTCCAGCATCTCCAGTGCTGCGGCATTGATTTTTCCCACGTAAATTACACAGCTTATATTTGACTTTATTAATTTTTCGAATTTCTCATCGTCGAGGAAACGATTGAAGCTGGATACAAATTTCGAAGCTCAATAATCCCATTGCGGTAATGACAACTATGATATACCTAATAAAAGTATATTTTTGTAATTTTTTACAGATCAAATTATTCGGAAAAGTAAATGCCGCTTTTGATCACGCAAATATTCGAGCCTCTGGGAGAAAACCGCGAGCGCACACAGTATTATCTTCAATATTATAATATGCATATATTATATTATTATATGTATATAAGGATACCGCGGAAAGCCCTCGGAAATTCCGATCGATGTCGCGTCGGTGCGGGTTAAATTTCTCATTTACTTGAATAACGTAATTATCTACATTTTATAAATTGAAACGGCCCGGCGGTTACTCTGTCTCGACCATAATAATAATAATATATAATAATACCTACACTGACGTGCAGTATTTAATACGATGATAACGGAAAAGCGCCTCTTTCGCATTACAACATATTATCATCAGGAACCTCGAAAAGTTTATATACGCGTCGACGTGTATAATATAATATACTTTTCTTAACACGCGCATGAAAAAGACCGGTTTCCATGCCTCTAAAGTGAATGGCAAGCTGCTCATTTCGAGCGTGCGGGAGGGAATCATTCCCTCCCGCTACTCATAAACACTCAAAACACTCAAAAATAATCAAATTTTTGAAAATTTTTGAATATTTTTGAAAAATATTGATATTTTTTGAAAGAGAGTGGTTTACGACTTAAAATGCGCAACTTACCATTCACTCTATATGCATGAAAACGGGTCTTTACAGGCATTTTGTCAAAAAAAGTACAGTGTGCAACGAGGGGGGAGGGCAATTTCTACCTCGGGTGAATTGTGTAGTGTAGTGTAATCTCACCCTCGTTAGAAATCGCCTTCCCCCCCCCCCCCCCCTAGTTGCACAATATACTATTGCAGAATATCGCATATATATTATCCGATGTAAATTACGACAATGTGAGTATAACGATTAGTGTGTTTTTGTACCATCGAGACGTTATGGAGCATTGAACCGTTTTCAAACGAGTTGTTTGATTTTTTTTCATATAATCTCAAACGGAAGAAATTCGACACCTTTTCGATGGTTTATTGACTCGTTGATTTTTTTTCTCATAATATGCTTGCGTATATTTTGTATTTGTTTGCTTCATCGAACTTTCGATGAAAATCGGCGTTTTTATATGCATCAGAAAGAGAAGAGAAATAATAGCTTCCAAAGTGTTTGCACGTCGTATTACACAGCCATGTGATTTTTTACTTACCGTATTCTAAGCAACATTTAGGCTTTGTAACCTGTAATGTTGTAAGTGTATATCTTTTGAGAAGCGGATGTCGTTATATTTATGTATCGTTAAAATAGTTAAAAAATGCAAATTTCGCATAAAGTGCACATTTAAAATACAAATACATTGAAATTCTTGAAAAACATTCAAAATCAACATTCAAAATATCGAGCAATCAAGAACATTTTGATATCTCGTATGTAGTTAATATCACTACAATTCAAATGTATGCAATTATCATCATCAACAAGTTCTTTTTTTTCAAAATCTACTTCATGAATCTACATAACGATCTTTGAAATGAAATTCAATATGTAGTTTATTTCAACGATGATTATACACTATATAATTGAGCATGAAAAAACGCTGCAATCCTGTCGTTCGAAGACATCTACATCGATAAACGTGTATAATAATATGCAAATCGTTTCTTTTCTCCCGCAGCGCGACGAGTCTCGTGTAAATCTCTTGGAGCTTTATTGTAAACTGTATGTCCAGTTCGAAAACGCTTTGCGCGTAAATGTAACGCGATATAATTGTGATCGCTATCGTATAACAGAGTTTTATTTCCTGATAGATCGTGTATTCTGGGTCGAACATTCGCAACGAAAGTTTCACGGCAATAACACATGCGAAATTTGTTTCTTTCTCGTCATAAGACTAGTGCGTTTAAGTATACTGAGATGAAAGTGCGCTTTATTCTTTCCTCTTAAAAAAGGGGTCGATTTTCGCCGTGCAGTTATATTCCTCGTGTTGTATTTTAGTTGACTTACTCCTCGATTTTAATTAACCGTCTCTAACACTCGGTATACGTCTCATTAAAATGTTGACTGGCATATATAGTATACAGGAAAACAACGATATCATAATCCCGTCGTATTACATATAATGCATATAATGGCGTTATTAAAATAATACTAGCTTACATATTTTCTTTTACAATTAAATATCAACTTTTCACCTCTTTTCACCACAATATTCTCCTCGTTATCATAACCGATAGCGCGTATGGGCGTATGCGTCTCGATTAACTTTATTTAGCCCCGGACTTCATTATCGCGTAGAAAATACTCCCGACCTCTTTGTCGTCGTCGTGGTCGTCGTCGTGCTACGTAAAAAAATAAAAGCCACACATCGCAGCGCCTCGCGAGAAACTCAGTCGCGCGATTTTTCTCTACCTCTCCCTAAAGGTCGCACACAGTCGCTGTCCTCTTGTCCTCGTTTTTTTCTCTTTCTTTATTATTCTACTAAAATTAATGCGCGACGGATTTAATTACAGCGACCCCCGGCGCACGTACGCTTCTAATGAGAGAATATAGTAAGCATTCGCAGTGCCATCGCTTTATCTAAATTAGCCTCGAGCTCTTGCTCTCTTCGCTCATTATACGTCGGACAGTCCTAGACCAGCTGGGACGGCTGAATTATGCATCGACGCGATGCGATCGTATATTATTCTTAATTTTCAAACGCTCTCGCGCTCTAAAGTTTAATCGAAAGTATAATAACGTATCGTGGTTATATCAGTCTTGAAACAAAAAGCTGCATTTAATGTTATTCTCCGTTACTATATGACATAACTGGAATCATAATTATACATACGAATATAATCATACGTGGATGTTCTTTTCTACGCAGCACGTCGATGCTCTCGATACATAGAAACGAATAAACTTTGCTAGATAGTACACGTTATTATACCACCATATAAATTCGTATTATGCCCAGTACTTAACACCGTGACTACATCGTTCATCTCCCGCTGATTCTCGTACAAATAGCAGTCGTCGCGCGTATCACAATGGGTCTGCGTATCTTTCCTTCTTCTCTTTTCGAATAGCGAAGCTTACGAATCCGTCGACGAAAGGAGAAGAGAGCAGCTACCACCTTTGAGATTCAATGTTCATCCTGCGCTGCCGTGTACGAATCCCATCGTAATATGCGCAGACGGGCAACTCATTATAGAAAAAAAAGATTCTTATCGTAACCAGAGCATAGAACCAAAGTTACCCTATAGAAAGTACATAGTATATCCGCACGTGTCTCTCGCTGCTCCCGAGGACCATATATAAATGTAACAGAGTCTTCGGATCGGAGCAGCGAGAAGAGTGGACATTTTCGCACATGATCAGTACAGCTCGCGGTTGATGCAGGCGATCGTCTACAATACAGTATAGGATGGCCGCATCATCGGCTTACATGTGGAGGAGGCAGATTCGTTCGGTAGCGGCTGCAGCACCGGGTGAAGGGCCGCTCGTGGACGTGTCTCAGACGATCGGTCGAGGTTTCGGTCCTGCGACGAGGGAAGGCTCGAGTCGCTGGAAACTCACGTGCTTCGAGGCTGGCGGCGACGACTCCAACGGCGTGACTGATGCTGCTCGGCTGCTGCTTGGCGTAGCCGACGGTGGTATCAGTGACACGACCTCCGGGCTCGACGACTGCCCGTTGTCTTCGTACACTCGCTCCTACAACGCGCGTTTAGTTGTTTTATTTTTTCATTTCTTATTCTCTTTCGGTTTACATGCGAAGATATCGTATTTTTTTTTGTTGTAATTATGCTCTTTTTGCGTTGGGCTATTTTTTTTATAATACGTGTATTACAGTGTGATTAGCTCTGGCTCTCTTTGTTGTGCTCGTTAATACATATATGCTCCTACGAGTTCTTATATATCGATGTACAAAAGCAATCGAACGACTATCTAATGTGTTATATAGTAATTGCCCCTGACTCGCATTTGAATTTTTTCCGTTTGACCGACCAGGACGGGACAGCTATATATATAGTATACAGTCCGTCCTCGACGTTATTGATTTTTTTCCCGTTATCGACATGCGCTTATCATGTTTTGTTTTTTATACTATATAGTATAACAATGTGTCTTTTTTACGCGCGTGCAGCTTGGATATTAGGAAAAGGGTTTTGGGTGACTCTTTAGTTTATTGATTTTTTTTAACTTTTTTTATAATTATAATCGTTTATTCATGCGATGCATACGCATGCTCAACGAAAACGCCCCGAAAAAAATCCACTAGCATAAATCTACGTATATAGTCTCGTCGTTACTATATAACAGGATCAGCTTCTCATTTGTTATTATTATTTTGTTCTTTAATTACAAGTCAGTTTTATTCCGAAAAACGCCTACATGCGAAAGTAGTACTATAGTTATATGCGGTATAGGAACCAAAAGTCTTCTATTCTCTAAACTCCCATACATCTCCGTGAAACTTACGATATATTGTCGAGTATAATACTATAATGTTTTTTTATCTTGCACCTTATATGTATATATGTATCGGTGACGAGCAGTGTCCGCGATGCTGTTTTATAATACTCAGTTCGTTCCTTCTTTCGTTTCGCCTCTGCACTACACGACAAAAGCGCACAAATCAAATTCAGTCTTTTTTCTTTTTTTTCTTGTTTTGTTCGAATCTAAAAATACAGTGGGTTTCAAAATATCGGATTTACATAACAGCCGCGAGTATATCATATTCGGCCGTTTTCCACTCGAACAAAACGATTCATCAAAAAATATTCGCGCAGAAGCGTGTGCGCTCGTGCGCACAGTTTTATATCGATCTCTAAAGCGTCATCGCAGCAGGATTTTCATTTCGCCACGTATACAGATATGAACAATATTTGGCACTGTTTTGTTTAATCTTACACACTATACCGCGCAAAATGAACATCCGCTGCTCGATGTACAAAACTGCGCTATAGTATATAAATAGAAGTATTATATTCTCGTAAAATTAGAAGCAAAAATCTCAGCATAATCATCGTCGCGTCGTATTATATATATATATATATATATATATATTATGCCCTTTCATCGCGTAGTCACATCCTATATCATAGCACGTATCTGCACATTCAAACGCGAATTTATGCATAATAGTTCCTTTGTTCCCATGATCAGCATGAGTCGATCGTCGAAATCGAGCAGCGTCTCGGCGGCTCTTCCAGCAGGCACTAAGTAGTCTCGGTCTCGTTCATCTGGATGAAGTGAAGCGGCAGATGCTGCAGCTTGATCGGACACTCGTGCTTCGCGTCGCCGCCGCTGCTACCGGCCCTCTGGAGGACGATCGTACCGCACCGCGGCGAAACCATCGCACAAACACGCACGAGAGTCAGAGCCGAGAGCGTGTGCGTGCGCACGCCCACGTTTTTTAATTTTTTTTTTTTTTTTTTTCAATTGGAGAACGAGCCAGAGGGTCCGGATGTGCGGAGAGATGGTTGTTCGTGAGTTGCGAAGGTCGAGTGTGTCGTGCGGTCGTAGGGAGGTTGTTCGAGTTAAAAACAAATAAAACAGAAAGATACGACACGGACTTTAGAAAAGGGTTGCCTTTTTTCTGCATTAGAATTATTATAACACTCTGACGCGAGTTATTATAGCAACGTGGACGGTATAACACGCACACGGGAGTATCTACGTGCGTATCACACAATTAGATTATATTACGTATATGGAGAACCAATATTGTAGGATTTTGTTTCTGCAATGTTGAACAGTATATAAGTTGAGTCAGTGGTTTATAGCCATGTTGTTGTTTATTTTTGTATATTATCGGTATGCGCAATATCATAAAACCCTCTGTCTCTTTTATATAACCGCTAATGCCTATGTGTTCGAAATGTCATTTGTTGGTGTAAGCGTGTATGTTATAGGACTGCGGGAATAACGTCGCGCGTATAGGAGTGAAATCAAAGTATCAATCAGAAGCAGAGGGTCAGAAAAGACATCGGTCTATATCAAATCCTAAAATTGGTTTTCCATTTCAAAATGAACGTTTATAATGATCAAACTCTAAATTTATATCAACCTTTTACGCACGTACATACCGTGAGTATAATATTAGAAATATGCATGCAACACACATTTATAAAGAGCCTTTGACTTGTTATCATTTTTTTTACTTGCTTACGCAATTAGAGCTTTTTTCTGAGCGATTCGCATACACATATAAATATGGACCGTGGATGGATTATTAAAGGCTCTTTTGCGAAGACGCATCCACGGTCCAGATTCAATATATAGATAATGAGTATATACTGATGTATTAATGAATGACACAAGATTATTACTCATGGCAAATTAAATGTCATTATGATGTAAAGCTTGAACTAAAACTATTAAGTAGCATCGCTTTTTCTTTCCAATTGTTCTCTAAATGTGTTTGAATCACTTACTATTCTATGACATTAATGGACAAGAAAAAGCAATGGATATAAAAATTAAATAACTTCCATCTCGATTCATACCATCGACATCGAAGTGAACCCAAAATTCTACGAAAGTATAGTCATAACATGAAATAAAGAAAAGTATTTCGAAAGCAAATCAGGCGATTCTAATAAAACATAGTAAACGAATCTTTGCTGCCAATGCTCGTTTGGTTTCAAAAGCCCAAAGTATACGCATACGAAAAATCTCCAAACGTACATTGAGGCGAGCCCAAACGATACAAAACAATTCACCATTATCATCATCGACATACCTGCGACTTGTCATACTTGAGTCTCTTCCAGATGAAGCCTTTCTTATCCTGTGGCTGCTGGGTCGCCGGCGTGGCGAGTTCCGCGCCGGCCGACGCGTTGTAGTTAGGATTAGAGAAGGTGAGCACGTTGCGTCGGCTATTGTACATGTACTCCTCGCGTTTGTTTTTCCGCGGACACTGTAGGTAGATGATGACGATGATGATACCAACCGTGATGACGAGCAGGATGAAGGTGGTCATCATCATCGTGTGCAGGCTTATCGTGTCGCCGTTGGCCCGGTTGTAGTCGTTGAGTTTGCCGTCGCGGTTGCGATTGCTACCGCCGCCCGAAGTTTTCGGCGTCGGCGGCACGTCCTCGTCGTCTATGTCGTCGTAGTTCGGATCGTGCTCCGTCCCTGGTTTTCGCAGCGGTATTCGCTTCTTCGGCTCTGTGGAACGATAGTGGTCGGTGACAATCGTACATCGAGATATTAAAATAAGGATCGAGAGAGAAGGATTCACGTACCAGTAGAACAGGGTTTGGAGTCTGCTTGGTCGGGGCAGGCGCAGGTGTAGCTTTTCTTAACGAAGAAGCACAGATGGCTGCAGCCGCCGTTCTCCACGGCGCAGGGCGTCCAGCCAGTTTGCCGTTCTGCTGAGACGGCTCTGATCTCCGTCGTTCCGTCCAGAGCCGTCCGAATTTTGTTGCGGTTCTTCCCCGTCCGCTTGTCGGCTCGCTCGATCATCTCTTTGAACCAGTCGCCCCAGTATATGTTGTTTCCGTACTGCCCAAAGAAACGTTGCACGTTTTAGCCAATCACCGTCACCTTCTAAAGTTCTCGAGTCGATCTTACCTGAGACAAGCCGAAGGCATTGACGGCTTCGGGTACGAGGGCGATCCTATACCTGCCGTGCAGGTCGGACATCTCTATCCTGTCCTTGAGCGCGTCGGCCCAGTACAACTTTCTGGCCACGTAATCGATGGACAGTCCGTTGGGCAAACTGAGATCCGTCGAGACGATGCTCTTGCGATTGCTACCGTCGAGGTTCGCCCGACCGATTCTTGGTTGGTCACCCCACTCGGCCCAGTATATGTAGCCTTCTCTTGGGAATAGCGTCAACGAGCGTGGTTCCTTCAGATTCTCGATGAGCTTCTTTCGGCAGCTACCGTCTAGCCGGGAAACTTCGATCATCCGGTGCTTCAAGTCAGTCCAGTACATGTTGTCTGCGAGCCAGTCCACGGCGAGTCTGAACGGGGTCGAAACGTTCAAACCCCAGACCACGACCTTGTCGTCACTGAAGTCGCGCATGTTGATCCTCCTGTAATAGGTTCAAGTGAATAGAGTCTTGTGAATTCGCATCCATTTGTAAAACATATCGAAGATGAACAATTCGGTACCTGATGACCTTGACATCAACGTCGGTGTAGAAAATCAGCTGTTTCTCCCAGTGGAAGTCAACGGAGAAGGCATTGTGATAGTGTTTGACTGGCAACGGCACCTCCCACATCTCGGGAGTGTCCAGCGACATCCTAACCAGCGTCTTCTTCGTCGCCAGTAGTAGGAAATTCGTTGGAGTGCTGTTGCAAGTCTTTTTGTCGTCGTTTATAATGATACCGGTTGGACAAGCGCAGCTGTATCCAGTGGGATTTCGGAGACACAAGTGAGAACAGCCGCCGTTGTTGTCCCCACAGGCATTTTCGGGTCGAACCATTTTTTTCTAAGTGTAAAATAATACGTCGTACTCAATAAAAGAAGTCATCGAAGACCTTCAAAAATGAAACGTAACCACACAAAACTTACGTCGACCAGGCGCAGGTCCATAATGCCCTCAAGGTTCGACAGCATGATCTTCTTGTTCTTTCCGTCGTACTTCTTTGCTCTCAGTAAAGCCTTCTCCTGCCAGTCACTCCAGTATATGAAGTCTCCGACGACAGCTAATCCGTAAGGATGTTCCACCTTTTCCACGATGACCTTACGGTCCTGACCCTGAAGATCCGAACTCTCGATGACCTTCTTCTTGGCATCGTTCCAATAGATCCGGTCGGCGAACAGGTCGATGGAGAGACCATTGGGCCACGTCAAGCCCTCGGTTATAACGGCCTCGCGATGCTCGCCGTCCATGTCGGCTCGCTCTATTCGAGCGTTGTGACCCCAGTCCGACCAGAAAAGAAGACCTGCTGGATAGTGTAGTGCGACGGCTCTTGGATTGTCCAAACCAGACCATACGAGGACCTTACGGTTCTTGCCGTCCAGATCGCTGACCTCGATGCTGTTCAACCCGACATCTGTCCAGTAAAGCTTAAACAAAGGACATGCAAGAGTTATTGAAAATATGAAAAAATTGTTGTCCATTGCTAATTGTATACGTACTTTTCGTCCGATGGAGTCGACCACGAGGCTGTCAACGGTATCGATGCATCCATCGATTACCGTGTCCTCGTTTTTCCCCTCGAACGATACCTTTCTGATAACTTTGGTGAACAGCTGGCCAGGATCGGTCCAGTAGATTTGGCCAGTTTCCATATCCACGTCAGCTCCACTTACGTTCTTCATGTGACCAATAGGTAAGACCGTATCGGCTGTGTAGTTGGTGTCCAAAGAAAGGACGCGAATATCGATTCGGTGGGACATGAGCAGGAATTTGTCTGGCATTTCCGGACAAGTTTTTCCATCGGGCTATTGCAAATCAATCGTTGATATTATAATGTCGTTTAGAATTATGAAAAATACCGAGGCAATCAAAAGTACTCACATTGAGAATCAAGCCAGTTGGACAAGCGCATCGATACCGTTTGGGCGCAGGCGCTAGGAGGCAAAGATGGGAGCAATTCCCATTGTTGCGACTGCAGGGATTCTCGACCATTTGCCGATTTCGATGAAAAACTCGAACATCCATCAGACCCGTGATCCCTGAGCGTATAACCGTGACACTTTTGCCGGTATCCTTGTCAGCTCGGTGAATACTCATCGTGTCCCAGTCGGTCCAGTAAATTTTGTTTTTGTGTATCACGAGTCCAAAGGGATGTTTCGTATCGGCTGAAACACATACCAAATGATTCGAGACTTCGCCACTAATTGCATCGAGTGTACGACGTAATAAGATAACTGACGTGCTTGGATGATCGTGGTTCTGTGCTTCCCATCAAGATCAGAGTACTCGATTTTGCTGGTACCGCCATCAGCCCAATAGAGACGTTTCTCCTCGAAATCTATCGCCAAACCGTTCGGCCACGTCAAGCTCGTACTGATCAGATCTCGCCTGTCCGATCCATCCATCCCTGCTCTTTCAATTTTCGGTTTTTCGCCCCAATCGCTCCAGAACATATGACCAGCTAAAAAGTAAATCAGATTTGTCGTACATATTTAGCAAGGGGAGTGATTGCTAAAGACAGAGTTTCCTACGTACAAATTGGATTAACCACGATGTCTCTTGGTTTGTCGAGTCCTTCGTAGATCAAGAGCGATCTCATGCTCCCATCAAGATTCGAGCATTCGATTCGGTTTGTCCCAGCATCGGTCCAGTAAAGTTTCTTGGTTATCCAGTCCATGGCAAGTCCAGCGGGAGATTCTACAAATGAACGAAAATAACGAGGTCATTAATTCCGAAGTTCACAGTCATCAGATAAACGTTCGAGACAAGTCCATACCTAGATTGTGATGGATAATAGCCTGCTGATTGGTCCCTCCGATGCTAGCTCTTGAGATGGTATCAGCCTCGACATCGGTCCAGTAAATCGTATCGTCATCCGCGTTCCAAGTAAGTGCAACCGCGCTCTCAACGTTATCAACCGGTATGACGATATCAAAGGCCTTAGCCGACTGGTCCAAACTGATCAGTCTGAGATCCTTTTTCCTAGCGAAGAGTAAGAGGTTGTCAGCACTCGCGGCGCAGGTCTTTCCGTCCTTCTTGATCTTCAGACCCACAGGACAGACGCAGCTGTAGCCCATACTGTTGGGTAGACACATGTGCGAGCATTTGCCATTGTTCTCGCCACAGTGATTGATGTACTCGGGCTGACGCTGCGGATGATAGCTGTGCAGATCCATGGGGAAGTGTAAGCCCGAATGGATGGTTTTGTAGCCGCGGCCGTTGTTCTTGTTGGCCAGAGAGATGCTCTTGAAGTGCCAGTCGGTCCAGTAGACCGCGTCCTCGAAGACGGTGATGGCAAACGGATGATGCAGACCTCTGGTTACGACCTTCTTGCGATCGTCGCCCCGCATGCTCGCCGATTCGATCACGCGGTGCTTTGCGTCGATCCAGTAGATGCGGTCGGTTATGTAGTCGATGGTCAATCCGTTGGGCCAGTAGATGTTGTCGGTTATCAGGGCTGTTCGTTTCGAGCCGTCCATGTCGGCGCGCTCGATTTTCGGGTTGGGTCCTAGATGAAGAGAAAATGGGTTAGATTGGATAAGTTAATTCTAGTGAAAGCTTTGAAAAGCTTACCCCAATCAGTCCAGTAAACGTAGCCGTAGTGTGGATGGACGGCGATAGCTCGAGGTTTGTCCAGGTCACTGGAAACCAGTACGTGACGCACGCGTGTATCCAGTGTAATCACCTCGACGCGTCGAGTACCGGAATCAGTCCAAAATAGAAGGTCGTGTATCCAGTCGATGGCGATTCCACCAGGACTTTCCAGTCCCCAGCGAATGAAATCTGCAAGTTTGATGTATTACTAACGCGAGTTATTGTGATTGAAGAAGTACAAGCGGATGTAGGATATTACCGTCGGCATCAGTTCCATTGACGTAAACCTTGCGGATGACATCCATCGATACGTCAGACCAATAAATGAGACCGCGTTTGTAGTGGTAGTCTAGAGCGATGGCATTGTGTAGTCCTTTGAGAACGGAGGTATATTTCGGGCCGGTGATACTGACCTGCGAATGACAGTATTATTGGATACCTTTCGACGATTCTAATTTTAGTTGTAGGACTTTACCTGTCGAATGTCGACTCTGTTCGCAAGAAGTAGGGTTGGATTAGCTCCTAAAGCCTTGCATGATCGTAGGTCGGGTCGCAAGACATATCCAGGGGCGCATTCGCAGACGAAGGAACCCTTGGTGTTTTTGCACACTTGACTGCAGACTGGATCCTGAAAAAGAATAATCAATTAGACGACGTGATCGACTAATCGTTTGTAACACTTAAGTGCTGATTCACATACTTTTTCGAATTTGCACTCGTCGATATCCTCGCAGGTTTTGTTGTCCTTCGCGAGAACGTAACCAGGGTCGCAAGAGCAGGCCCTCTGATTGTCACTGGTCACCACGCACAGCTGAGAGCAATGATCGTTTTCCGTGCATTCCACCTTCTTCGGGCAATTTTCCTCATCTGCGAACATTTGATTTTGTCAATATAAGGTTCGTCTACATGCGTAATAAGTGTACACTCACCATCTTTCTCTGGGCAATCAGCCACGCCATCACAAACGTGCTTCATACTGACGCAAACGCGGTGTTGATCTCGCGGGTTGAGTAGCATCCAGTGTCCCGGAATTGGCTTGGTATCGTTAACAGCCAAAGTCGGAGTCTTGCAGAGAAAGTGGGTCAGCTCACAGCCCATTTGACAACCCCTCTCGTCCTCGCCGGTCGAGCAGTCCGGTACACCGTCGCAGACCCACGTGCGCTAAATTAAGATTGAATTATATTTCAAGTCTACGTTATGCTAACTAGCTGATCGATGTTTTAAAAGTTGATTACCGGAATGCAAACTCCAGTCGAGCAGGTGAACTCTTCGTTGGAGGCGCAGGTTTCCGGAGCCGGATAGTGGCAGTCCATCTCGTCCTCGCCGTCTTTACAGTCGATCTCGTGGTCGCAGACCCACTTCTTGCTTATGCAGCTTCCACTCGCGCATCTGAATCACAACGATTTGGTTAAATATGGCTTGTACACCATTTGAAGGCTGCGTAAAGTACATACCTAAACTCATTCGTACTGCAGCTGTTGTCTCCAGCCGTAGGACAGTTTTCTTCGTCGCTTCCGTCGCCGCAGTCGTCTTCTCCGTCGCATCTGTACGATTGAGAAATGCATCTCGGATAAGCGCACTGGAATTGATTCTCCTTGCACTGAACCTCGAGCAGTTCTAAAAGTTCACGGACAGAATTACACGATCGATTCGCTAAAAATCAAACGTACGGTGAGTGTTGTATTAAGTACCGCATTTCAATTCATCGGATCCATCAGCGCAATCCTTCTGTCCGTTGCATCTCAACTCGTCGTAAATGCAGCTGCCGTCGAGACAAACGAAATCGCTGTCGAAGCATATCCTGAAAATCAGAGAATTTTATAAATTTCGGAAGTAAAACTTTGATTTTGTCATATTACAATAACAGCTATAGATATCGATCGATTCGAAGCTCGTAAAAAAGTAATGCAAAAAACAAAACCTTTTTATCCTTCTCCGAAAGCCACATAAATCAAAGCAAAAATGCGCCTCTACTAATAAAGCCCCGACAGCCCTCGAAAAACATCAACTGCGCACCCCACAGAAAAGCCTCTCTCCCATAGTCACTCATCATGGAGCATCAACAACAAAAAAAAAACCGTTCCGCGTGCAATCCGCATCGCCCCTGTGATTTGCCTTCTATCCTGACACCCCATACACGTACACACGTCTCCCTTCGCATCTTCCCACATGTGCATCTAACAAGCCGCGTCCGTTGTCTCGGTTTTTCGTTTCCACGGCTTTTTCGGTTTATAACAGTATAATCAGCGCGAGACCTTCCGCTCGCGCAGATGGTCTCGTTCTCAGCACACTCTGATGAGGGGGTGGAAACGAGCTTAGACCATTAGGCCTTGTTTTGACATATAGGGGTGGATAGGGAATGCAGAGACGATAGGCTATGATTTTCAAACTGCGCATATAAGGGTGTTTAGCACTCGGCAGAATTTGGTTATCTGAAAATTTGAAAGAAAAACGAAACATTCTTTCAAGGACTATATCTACGAGCAAAGCCAGAGGGGATTCTCTCACTCTAAACGTAAATCGACCCCCGCAGTGACTCTGCACTCGAGGTATCCGCTACACAGAAGGGCTCGCAGGGGACTAAGATTTGACAAAGCGCAACCGCCGCACGGGCTTATTTCGTTCTTCCCTCGCAGATGTTCGATGACGCAAGCAGCTATAGCGATCGGTCGTTGACTCTATTGACGTTTGACCTTTGTATAGTTTGCCTGCTCTCACCGAAACCTGAGCCTCCGTACACGTGTTACGTGTCAAGTTCACAGCTGATCCGCGCTAATTTCGGGCGTCATTTTCAATTCAATCGTAGCCGTGAAAACCAGTTCACAGCTTATCATCTGCGTCGCGGGGGGTAAACAATTCGAGAAGAAAATGATGGAAAATCGATGAGTCGCCGGGATCAGGACTAGGTCAATCGCGATAAGCCCGTAAACCGCGGGCTGAATAGCTGTTTGCACTCAAGAATTGCGCGGATGTAAAAGCGCATATAGCTCTATGTGTACAGCTCGTTCGACACGAAGCAGCTCGTTTATTTAAGCGCGAAGAAGAAGCATTTCTAAACAAAGAGAAAAACATACATCGCCTTCTCATATCCCGACCTAAATAGACACACGCGTGAAATACATAGATATACACATCATCGGGGCGAACTTGCGCGTTGATCTTGCGCTGAAATTCATTAAACTCCAGTCTAACAAGGTCCTGCAGGCCGAAACTTTAGCAGAATCAACTTTAGCCCCTATTAAGTTCGCGCGGGCTCGCCGGCGTCCATAATCGTATATATACAATTTCTCCCGCGACGAGACGTGCGCGCCTTGGATATACCAGTATTCGTAGCTATAACCCACGCGTACGAAACTATTACGCCGGATAACAGTAATATGCAGCGGTATATATACGGGAGGGGGAAAGCGACCCTCGTGCGCTGTGCGCGTCGAGCAATAGAGATCGTGATTCTAGCGGCAGTGGCAATCGGAAAGTCGTTGCTCGAGCGATATTTAATAGGCCGTGTGCGGATCATGTGTGTATATAGAGGTGAAGAGGGACTTTGTACCTATACTTGACCGACGTTATTGTGCATCGGTGCTTCGCGATGCAGTCCCACATTTGCGTTTTACATGGGGGGAGAGGAGTTAAAGCTTGCGTGCAAGCACGTCGCGAATGCGCTTGGAGCTTTCATTCGGCAATTCGATGGCTCGATGAATTGATCGAGAGAAGGATTACCATTGGTTTTTTACATCTACTTTACATCAAAACTTCCATTAATGAGGAATAAGCAATTTGCTCACACAAACGTTTTCGATTCGACGAGAGTTCATTAAATCGCTCGATTAATTACGCAGTGAACTATATATAGTGCGAGCACCCTCGTCGCGGCTATGAATAAATCCATTCAGCCGTCCTATCTATTGGTATAAGATTTAACAAATACACGTGCAAAGGCCGGCTGGCGATGAAATCAAAACCAACGAGCTATCAATACTCATTTCATCCTGGCTAAACAGGCTATTTCTGGCTCATCATAGACAAGCCCGCCGACTGCCCACTGCGTGTTGCACATGTCCTCCAGCCGCACAGCTGTGTGCTTCCACGTATACGCGCACATATTACAGATATCGACGGTTCACACACCGAGTACAGAGAAGAAGCAGAAAAAAAACTCAAAAAGGGAGGGGCTCGATTGAAACATCGAGGGACAGGATGATAAGACGCGCATGCGAATTCAAAGAAGATCTACGGAAATAACTCGTCGCGTTGGGGGGACGCGAGCACGAACGGTGCGGGACTTCTTTTATTGAATCGAATATATTTACCGACTACGCTTGCCCTATGTATATTATAATAATCTCTGCAGCCATAGATCAATTATGCGCTCGCGCTATAATTCCTAATATATAACATCCCGTATAATTGAATAAAAACTCGTAATGCGACAGACGTGATCGTGAATATAATTGATGCAGTTAGTCGCGTAATTTCAGGATATCGTTATTTCATTTCCGGCACACAGTGCTCCCTCGCCTCGAATATCGTATTGACCGGCAGCTCTCCCTCTCGTGCGACAAAGGGGTAAATACGAGAGAGCAATCAAAGGTGGGTGGGAATAACAACTATGTGTATATACCTATATATACGCGACGATCTGAGCGCCGCAGGTATACCTCTCTCTCTCTCTCTCTCTCTCCCTCTTATACCCTGCAGCATAGCTCGTCGATGCTTGCGAGAGAGAAAGCTCGCGCGGTATAGGTATAGAGGGAAAGAGAAAGAGAGAGAAAGCGGAAGCTGCCGCCGCTGCCAGGTGGTCGATAGAACGTGCGCAGCAGCCGTTGCCCTGGCAACCCACCTCCGCGGCCTGGATCGCCGGTCAGTCGTCTCACACGCTCTCTACCATCCCCTTTTTCGCGCCTATGTGTACATGCGTACCTCTCTCTGTCTCTCTCTCTCTTGCTCGGGTCCAGCTTTTTCGGAATTAAATATTTTTTTTCATCGCGGAAGGCCGTATCCCCGATCGACGAGCGCGCGCGTTTTTCGAAGAATTAATAATCCATCGAGGGTGGCACCCTTATATTTCTCATTCGACGCGCCCGCTATATTTACAGCGCAGACGGCCGCGACAATGACCTCATTGTTCTCGCTATATTTTTACATTCGTTCGGTATATACTTCTTTTTGTCGTCGGCGCACGTGACAAGCTCTGGAGTGCGGACGACTGGCGCTGATGCGTATTGTTCCGCTCGGGAAGTTTAGAAGGCTGCTGTATGCGTGCAGCTTTTACTTTTTCATATTTCTTTGTGCGAACGCCGGAACAATATACGCGTATGCATGGGTATAGTATCGGTGGCCGTTTATAGACTGCTAACATACCGATCCTGGGTTTTAAATTAAAAACGGCGTATTTGCGCGCTTTTGAAATTCATCTCGGTACTGCGATACTTTTTCACTGTGCGTGAATTTCAGTTGGAACGTTTACAATCGTGGATATTTATATTACGCTCGTTCGATACTTAAATCGAACGTTCGCACACAGAGTCTGAAAAACCGGCAGGTGTTCGTCGAATCGAATAATATGATCCTTATATATACAAACGAATGAATAAACGTCCAGGGGCGAACTGATGAAAATACCAGAAAAGGGGTGATAGAAAGAGCGAGCGAGTAAGCTATAGCGCGGAGGCCGATGCGGCGGCTGCCTTCGCCCACGCAACGCGACGAAGGACCTTACGTGGGTGGCAGAGGGAGAGAGAGAGAGAGAGAGAGAGAGAGAGAGCTCGCCGCCACGCGTCACTCCCTCTACTGCTTCTTCTTATATAGCACGCGCTTCTTTTTTCGTACAGCTCTGAGCCATCGCTTTTACTCTTGGCGCGAGGAAAAAGTTGTCTACTTTGTTAAAACTTCTCTCGTTCTCTTCACGCGCGAGTGGGCTGGCTGACTTTTCGAGGCTGATGCTTCGGTTTTTTTTTTCTCCTAACGCATTACGTCGACTCGCGAGGTGCTGGAATGAGGATTTGGTGCCGGGTTGTATAGCGACATATCGTCCGGTTACGTCGTAGTTTATCAATCTTATCGATCGCGAATTTAAGGAGCTGTGCGTCGATGTTATAAAATGCGAGAACGCTGTGCTTTTGGAAGCTAAATTGTGCCGTGATTCTAAGAATTGCTCCTTTGCCATCATCAATAATGAAACCACATCAGCTTCAAAGAAATTTCCTCGAAACAGCCGCGATATACTCGCGTAAGCCCCGTGGCTTTCCACGTCGAAAAGCACATCGAGTACACGGCACTTATACACGTAAAAAGCCCTCCTGCTTCGCAGCACGTACATTACATACATGCATAATACATCCGTTTTTTGAATACGAAAGCGCGTCTGCGTGTGTGCGGCTCGCTCGACAGATTGCGCGAAATGGTAATCTCGCCGCGTGAAAAAAAAACCCACAGGGCATACACAGCTCGCGGGATGAGGAGAGCCCAAGGAGGGAAGGAAATTCGTGGGCGTACGGCAAAAAGTACACAGCTTCGGGGGGGGGGGGGGGGGCAGGACGAGAGAAACGTCGATACACGCATATGTGTATATAGGTATATAAATAAAGCTAGTGCTATATTTTCCGCGAGTGATGAGGTTTTCCTCTTTGCGGAACTATATTATTAAAGGTATCGTGTGAAAAACTCACTTTCGCTTGCTGCAGCCCTCCTCGTCGGAGAAGTCCTTGCAGTCGTTCTCGCCGTCGCAGACCCAGTTCTGCGGCATGCACAGTCCGTTCCTGCACTCGAACTGCTCCGCAGTGCAGTTCTTTTGCGGCCCTGCTCGGCGAACGAGAGGCGATATCAGCATAAACTAAATTAATGAATATATATATATATTATGTAGATGGTATAGCGATGCTTACCGCAATGAGACTCGTCGGAAAAGTCGCCGCAGTCGTTGTCCCCGTCGCAGAGCCACTCTTTGGCGATGCATTTCCCGGAGTTGGGACAGCGAACCGAGCGCTTACCGTGGCAGGTCTCGTTTAAGTGGTGACCCTCGTAGCCCTCGCAGTTCAGCTCGTCGTCGTCGTTTTCGCAATCCATCTGCGTTACGCAGAAACACGTCGAGGCATTACAATACGATCGATTTCGTATAACTACAATGCATTGGGTTGAGTTGGAAAAATCGACTCACTTCTCCGTTGCATCGATTCTCGCGAGCGATGCAGGTGCAAGTGCTGATGCAGAGGAACTGGTCGCTGGTGCATATGGGACCGCAAGCCGAGGGTGCCTCGATTCTGCCATCGCTCTCGTCCTCGAGCTCCTGGACGAGAGTCTTGCGGTCGCCGCTAGCCTCGCCGTGCATCCCTAATCCGTGACCTCGTTCGAGACCTGGCCGTACTCGGGAACGGTCAGCCTCCTCGAAACCTGAGCCAAGAAACGCGGTGATCGTTCGTTAGGCTCGCGTTGTGTAATTTGACTTTTCTATTTTCTTTGTTTGAAATGTTGCTAGTCTAATTCGTCGTTTTCGATTACGAAATCAAGCAACGGTTCACCAGCTATTGTCAACGTTTCTAAGGTCAGAGGGCGAATGCAAATATCAACGGAGATAATCGAATGCAAGTAAAGCCAACCTCCGTCGAATCCTCCGTAGAGACCACCGCGGCCGAAACCATCGGCTCCTCTTCCATTGTTGCCATGCCTTCCTTGACCGTAAGTGCCTCCGGGCTGAGGTCGTGCGCCGTTCCTGTAACTCGGCACGTCGCTCGACTCGTCGCCTGTACCGTCGGGCAGTCGACCTGGTCCGTAAAAGTCCGGTGGCAACTGGTGCGTCTTCTGACGGCCGTTGTAGCCGCCGTAGCCGAAGCCACCCGACTCGTATGGATGCTCGCCTAGATATGGAATTATCGGAGTTTGATTTTTGATGAATCATCGTCATCGTTATTAATTTTCAGTTATTTTATAGAACAATTATATCTACCGACGAGCGGATTCGAATTTCAGAAATAATTGAATACCGTTGGGAAGCTACATTTTTAGTTATTCCTAATCGTTACAATTATCGTAATTAAGCATGTTGTGTTGTTCCGAATTATAATCATTTCCACCCTATGCGTGAGCGGCAACATCTTTCAATCTTCAAGAGTTCTCGCAAAGAAGCTAATTGATTTCGCATGTAACCTCGTTAAAAGACTCGCGTCGCAAAAAAACTTTCTAATACAGAGTGTATTGAATAACGGAAAAGCTTTTCAAGAATCCTACGGGAAACTTAACTTTCTCTCTCGAGCGATCCACTCAACGAAACTCCGCCATCTATAGACTTAATGCACTCGCACACATCAGGTATTTAATTTCCCAACTTCCTTCATATACACAAACTCGGAGAAGATATTCGCTCTAGCCAACTTTTGACAGAGTTTATGCGGAAATTCGCGCATTTCCTTTCAGTGCTAATACACACACGCGCAGAGTTAATTTATACGGAAAGCAGCAGGATGTTAACTTTAATTAAAATTATCCCGCGCAAGGCTATCCCCTGCGTATACACGCTGCGAGCCTGAGATAAGGTTTTAAAATAACAATTTTCGTAATATAAATGTATGGTATACCGTGATGGCCGTCGGTGGGATGATCGTGTCCCTTGGTGTAGTCGTCGTTGCGTCCAAGTGCGTTTTTCGGTTCCTCCTTCTCCTTACCGTGCCATGACATCTCGGTGGTACTAGCGAGTATCGGAACACTGCCCATCTGTCGGAGACTGCCGCTACCGTACATTTGCCGGGCCGCACCTCTGTTCACCGACGACTGCGTCGACGGCTCCGTCTGCGCTCTGCCATCTGCGAGAGTTCACAGTTCTATCGGTTAATTTCGAACAGAGCTTCGAATATATTCTAAATAATCGTGTTATTATAGTTGGATGTGCGATTGAATAATAAATCGGCGTTTCCGGGAAACGCTATCGGATATGCAATGCACACCCAAATAGACCGCGATGAAAATCCAATATCGAGCAAGACGACGAGCTCTCCAGGTCTTCTCTATTATAATATACCACATTCGGCAGGTTTCATTCAAGAATTTTCAATTCCGCTCTCGGCGTATGTTACATACACGAGAAAATTGAAAACACGCGTTGTCCTCGAAAGATGCGGCTGCCCTACATATCGAACAAGGAGCGCGTAACGTAGGTCACAGTGCGCAAAGACGCTAAAACAAAGCCCGCGGCGCGCAATGGACATATAGCCAAAGTCGCGAAGCCACTCCCACAACGGACCGTTTCATTCATTACTTCGATGCTACACCAAAAACCAGTTAGCTAAATTGCCAATGGACATGTTGATGGTGACCGTATGATCGTTTGTTTCGAGAATTGATGAAAGGGAAACCTATATCCAAGCACTGCGTGCGGTTTGAAAAAAAAATCGCCGATACTATAATTGAACTCATGAAAAACAATAAAGAATCATTGAGCAGACGCAAGTGTCAGTGGCGTGCTCTAAGACAAGCTTCTAGAAAATGGATTACGCAAGTCTCTCCATGAATGACTCTCGGGTTAACTCGGGATCGCGATAGGGGCAACTGCGTACCTAAGGCCAAAAGAGGAAGAGAGAGAGAGAGAGAGAGAGAGAGAGAGGGAGAGAGAGAGTCTCGCGGAGGCGTAAAGAGCTTTCATTCAGCAGCACCACGCGTGCGCCCGTCGCGCAATCGATATACGCGACACATATATATAGACTTCGGTGTATATCTGTATACATCGCTCGGTCGGTTTTGAACATCAGCGACTGAATCGAGGGATGAATATTGAGAGAGAGTGAGAAGTTAGCGTTAAACGGGTTAGAGTATCTCTCTCTCTCTCTCTCTCTCTCTCTCTCTCTCTCTCTCTCTCTCTCTCTCTCTCGCTGTGGAGAGGGATGATTGGAAGGATTGACATGATTAAGGGATGTCTATAGCTCTTTGGAAGAGGATGTAAAGAGGGTGTTAGGTTGCACTGGTTCATCGTTCTGTTGGCATAATTTTATGCGTACGTGCTACTGATTTCGATGATGTCGTTTATGTCACGGTGGCGGATTTTTTAAATATACCGCGATAAAAGCAATTGAAAATTAAAAAAAAGTTTGATTTGAAATTGTATTCTAACGATTAAAAAAAAAGACAATCTGTTAGTAGTAGTTTAAAATTCATTCTAGGTACGTAAGATTCGTAATTCGAAATTCACTTTTATGTGCAAGGAATCCATCTATATGCAAAGAAACATGTGGGCGATGCGGTGCGATACAAGAAGTGAAGCCATATCGGAAGAAAAAGGGAAACTTCTCACAACTTTGTTTACACATTTTTCCTTCTCGTTTCCTAGAAATTGTAAAGAAATCCCTTTCTAATACCCCGTAATTATCATACCATTCGAATTCCGCGAGACAAAGACCTCGACACAACGACAGCATCAACAAAGCACTTCCGAATCCAGCCGGGAGCTCTCGTCCAATTAAAAATAAATCCCAGCAGTAGGTATACATAGCAGAAACGTGCAACGGAGCGCGTCGAAAGGTATACATGTATATACATCGCAGCGAAAGATCCATCAATTAGCGCGATACGCTGTCAGGGTCGAGTTATAATTTTAGCCGGCGCGATATACTCCAGTCAACTAAAAATTTCCCTCGTTAAAAAAAAAACAAGCAACTATAAACAGAAGCCTCCGTGCTAGGCGCCGGCTGGAGTCGCACAAAGTGCAGAAAACTAGGTTGCGACGAAGTACTCGGCCAAGAGCGTCGCGCGCGACTTGAAGGGCCGCGAGTGTGAAAGAAGAAGATAAAGGACGGGGGTATATAAGAGACTGAAAAAGCCGTCGTGGGTGGCTCTCGAGATTCTATACGAAAAGGAAGACGTAATAAAGCTTGGCCCTATGCGCGATATAGCTATGGTGGATAATCGCGTCGACAGATCGAAAACTTTTCAGTGACTCGCGCGATCTCGATCGGATTGACTTTTATGAGTTAGTATATCTATATATGCTGCAGATTGAGTTAGGACTGTCGAATGTTTTCAAAAATAGGTGCTTGCGTGGGAGCTGAGATAATGAGTTGTTTTCTCGATCCGTGTGTGGATGTAAATCAATTCGTTTGATCAGGACCTTTGGACATATAGCGAGCGAGTCGAAATCAATTCGTTTGATCCGGTCCTGCCAGTAAAGCGCACGTAATCAAGCTGTTTGCTATTCCGCGAAATTCTGGCTCTACTCTATTTATTGATATGCGCGTTCCCGATGATGAAAGTAATTCCGGGCATGACATGAATTTAATTATTGCTCCCTATCGCTCTCTATCGATTAACGCGCAAACGCATAGAGCGAGTGTATGCGATGTATTCGTGTGTGCGATGTATTCGATCACGAGAATGACAGGCTTTTATTAATGCAATAATGGAAGGGTGTAGGTGAACAAGCTTCCAAAGCACACAGCTCGACTGTGTACATTAAAATCACTTTATAGTCCATTATCATCCCGATGACGCTATATATTCGCAGGACCAATGCGACGTCAAAGTCGTTAGCAAAAAGTCGATCGATTAAAAAAAAAACCTTTCGAACTTCGACGAACGTCACGACGGATCCTAATTCCTTCAGAGCCCCCTCGATTAGGGCAAGACACATAAATATGTGAGCGGTCAGCTCTAATTAAAGAAAAGCACACGAATGAGGTATATATAGACGTCGCTCCTAGAGTATACCTATATAACACACAGTCGGTCTAAAAAGGACGAGGATCAGGACTGCGAGTGTGCCAGGATAGACGTAATATAGGTACATAGCTGGGTATATGTGTACAGTCGCAGTAACGTGGGCCGGTTTCGTGACGACGCGTAATATCGCGAGACTGCGAAAGCTCGAAATGGAGTCTGTGTGGGATGTGTACCTATAGCACAACGAGAGTGAGAGGAAGAAAGACGGGGAAAAAGTTTTTGCGCATAAATAATGCGAGTTTAATGTGGCGTATACCCGATCAATAATAAATTCCCGCTCTGGCTCTCCACTCCGCGGAAATGAAAACACGGTGGTTGTATTATAGTTTCGCGCGAGTATAGTCAATATACAGAAGATGATCGTTCCGTTGTTTATTTTTGCAATATTTCCAACCAGAGACTATACATTGCTGGCATCGCATCCATTCGCACAACTCGAAAGCTCTTCCAGCAAAACAATTACCATCGAGCAGGGCAAAGACGACGCAGAACAGCAGGACGACGAGGTCGCGACGAGGAACAGCAGCAGCGTTCGACCTCATTTTGCCTCTTCCGACCGCCAGCTAGCGCTGTGTGATAGAATCGCGCTGACGAGTCAGCTGCTGCAAGCTCCGATGAATCGTCCAGGTACGCACAAGCGCGAGCACTCGGTTTAATCCGACAATCTCGGCACGGAGCGCACTGCTCTCAGCCCCCGACCGAGACGGCCGCGAGCTGCGTCTCCCTCGCTGAGCCAGTTCTCATGCTTTCAGCGAAAGATGTTGTCTTCCTTGTGTTGTATTGTATACGCAATGCGTCTCACTGTCGTCGCGACATGACCGAAGCTTGCGAGTTCTGTCCGCTAAGCGTGTGTGTGTGTGTGTCTGTGCGTGTGGCTATTGTTGGCTAAGGGTAACGCGGGAGAAAAGCGACGCGCGCGACGCGAGTTTCCAGCATCGACTGGCTTGTGGAGGGTGTCGGCGAGTACCTGCGCCCCTTGCCTGGATCACCCGGCGCACGCGCAGTTCGACTTGCTCTGTATTTTCTTCCCTCTACTGGGGCTGCGCGCATGGCTCTTTTGCGCTGTGTTTGTATAGCATAGCTCGTGGATTTATTTTTGAATGTTGGGATTGTGAGCTATACAGATTTTTTTAAGCAGATTTCGTCTACTTTGCCGTAGTTTTTATGGAGACTATAGCAGCTTGGACTTTCTATAGTTTAAAGGTCTTTGTGCTCCGGAGGCTTTATTCTCATTTCGGATTTGACGCATTCGAAAATATTGATTTCTCAATTCGAGTATACGTGGTTTTGAAATTTATTTAAACATTGACTTTGCTTTCACAAAATAACAAACTTATGTAGAAAAAAAATCGACGTGCTTAAACAACTATCAGACAAGATATCGGCTTTCGCGCCGCGTATACAATAGTTCCTATAAATATGTTCATACCACAAAATTATAAAATATACGTGTGACTAGGTAAGATATGCAGTAGTTCGAATGTAAATAAAAATGCAAATGAGAGCAACATTTGACTTGGTTCTCTTGTTACGTTATGGTGCTGTTCTTGAGGTAGCTCATCAGCGGTTCGTAAATGATTTTCGGAGCCTTGGTCGCGAAGGTGAAGCCGATGTGGTTGAACTTTTCATCCGGTACCTCGTAAAGTACAGGAACATTTGGCAGTCGTTTGGCTAGCGACAGGATATCCTGCAAAATTTCATTCGAAAGTTTAATTTTGGCTGTTTAAAAACATCATTTTTAATTTTTGTATATAATCTTAGAAATGCCTACTTTATAATCTGTCAGGAGATCATTGTGCGCATAGTAGACCGCCACAGGGACCCGAACATTGTCTAATTTGTACTCTGGCGGCTCGGTTTGGTTGTAGAATATATTGTTGATCTCGGCGGATCCGTAGTCGAACTGACGGAATTTCTCTGCAAGCATACGATAGTCGAATCGTTCATCTCAATTTATATTAGATCAAATCGCAATTTGTTTAAAAAAGAAGCCTTGCTCACTCGAACTGTGCCCCTGCGCGTAATGGAAGAACTGCTTGATCGAACTGCCGGCCGGAGCGTGTCCGAGTATGATTGGTATGGTAGTCTGAAAGCGATAAATATGATCGAATCATTTCTGCGGACTGCACCTAAATCAGCGATAACACAAATATCGTGCACAAACCACGTTTAGTAGGGAAGCGTCGTAACCAGTAATCATGAACAGCACATTGCTGCAGACAACCTGATAAGGCGAGCGAGCCTCGCACGCTTCTCTACCGATTTTTGTGAGTAGAGCATTAGTCGGCAGGAAATCGTTGACGCCGAAAAATCTGATTACGTACTGTAAACAGAACAATTCCATATCTTTATCCGATGTCGGCCTCTGTTGTATAAATTAATTAAATTTAAAATTTCAAGTATTCCGAATCACCGGACGATCGAAAAAAAATATCGGCAATTAACGACCTTTGTCAATATGCAGAATGTGCAAAAAAATCAGCGATAATCTAATCAAAGAAATGATACTCACGTATAACGGAGTTGAGATCTTGGTGAATACGCTCATGATGGGACTCCTGGAATGCGTCATATCGGCAACGGGCGCGAATAGTGCGACTTTGCCGATCTTCTCGTTGTACTCGGGTCTCTCAGACATTATGACTAACAAGACGGTGCCTCCCTGCGAATGGGCCACGTAGTGCAGTTTCTTCTGACCGGTAGCGTTGAGGATATGGTCTATCGTCGCGGGCAAATCATAGATGCCCATCTCGTGCCAAGAGAACTCCCAGAACTTGGAATCGCTGGACGACATGTTCACGTGTGCCTTGGAATAGGTGTTGCCTCGGGAGTTGCCCATCCAGACGTCGTAACCCGCATTCGACAGGATGTAGGCTGGGAATTATTATTCATACTGTATAGTCGGCAACCCGAATCTCCCTCGCGAAGACTAATCCAGTCAACTACTTTGATTAGAGTAGCTTTAACGTGCTCTGGAGAGCAAACTTTCCACGTATGACGCGCGCGTGCCCGAGTTGACGCTTGAAATGACAGTTAACGAATCGAGTTAGATGAATTTTGGAAGGGGATGATTTTAATTGTCTTTCGGAGTAGTCGTAATGATGGTATTACAGGTTAAAACTTCGAGCGATGCTAAATTTATTTGGTGGACTGGTATGCACTGTGGGAGAAAATAGTACAGGAAAAACAAGCAGTGAATTGATTTATAATTCACTAGTCCACATCCGAGCTCTAGCGGATGTTGGAGTTAGGCTTGAAATCGCAAAGCTAATAAATATTTAAGTGTTACCAAAACGAAGATAAGCAACATCATAATATATACAAGGTATTTTTTAAGTATACTAGACTTGGCGAAGTGCGCTGCGCGCACTGTAGTAGACTATAATTTCATTAACTTATTAAATGGAATATAAATACTTGATTGATATTTTTAATATTTGTTTGCTATCACGGAAATATATCAAACTTTACAATATATGATTCATTTCGCGCTCATATAAATTTCAAAGTTGCCGCGGTTTCGTCGCCAACTTCCTTTTAAAATTTTAAGGTTATGTCTCGAGAGTAGAATGTCTCTAGAATATTATAAATACACAAATTATAATTTGATATGTATTATAGTATTATACTACATTTTTAATATTAGAATTAATTTTAGAAATCAAAAACAAATCAAAAAATTCTAACGATACTTTTGACGCATGCGCACTACATGAGCCAATCATATTGACGCATTCTTGGCTTCACTTCATCCGGTCATGACTTTTTTATATAGGGATATAGGGATATAGAAAAATTCGCCGATGACGTTAGCTTGTTTGAAGTTATTTCCAGTGCTTCTTTAACAAAGTTTCACTAATTTCCATTCCGTGTATACTTGGAACACGGCGTTTCTACAAAATTCCGGATATATAATTAAAGTACGGAAATTCAAGTCGTTTGCTCCATACGTAGGATGAAGCAGCAATTACAGCGTCTGCAGATGCTTCATTATGCCGTCTCAATTATAACATTTGGTTTGTTAAACGAAATCATGCATCCCACGAACTAGTTAGCGCTAATGAGTTTCCGGTTAACCCTATAATAAATTCAAAACTTCTTGGCTGAATTACTTAGTTTATTCTACTGTAACATCATGATAAACTTCATCGGGAGTGATTTACCAGACCCAGTCGTTTCTACGAAACTGAAATTAGCGTTTATATTCTGCCAACAGCCATTATATTTGGCTGAAGACACGTCAGGGTGATAATAATTGTGAAAATTTTACACTCACTTAGACATTTTTGAAATTTGTTCAAAGATTCTATTTCGTCAACAGCCATACTACGCTGAATGCACCGGTTCTCGTCCGATCACCGAAGTTAAGCAGCGTTAGGCGCGGTTAGTACTTGGATGGGTGACCGCTTGGGAACCCCGCGTGCCGTTGGTACTCCATTTTTGGCACTTTTTTCGATTTGTGTGAATCGTAAGGTAGTTTCAGTGCAATGTTACGAATTGCAATTTTTTAAACTTTCAGTATACCAATTCTACATATTTTTGGGCTATATAACGTTATATTCAATTCAGAATATTCAGCACTAGCAATACGCACAAGACTCTCTCTGATCCACGCACGATAATAACGCTCTCAATATTCTTTTCGTCTTACCCAGCGATTGATTCGGCCCGAGCATGACCCAATCGGCGGAGCTGCCTAGAATCCCGTGCTGAAGTAGAACAACGGGTTTGCCGCTATACACAGACGCCGAGTTGTTACCCGGTATCCTGTGTACCGTCAACAGATAACCGTCCTCCGTCTCGACGAGATGAGATTCCGCCTGGTAACCGTATTTCCGCACTAGTTGAGCCTGCAACATTTTCAATTGTCATTGTTTTCGCGGGATATTAATTATCGATCGCTGTCCCTCATCGGCGCTATTAATTTTACTGTTCCAGTCGACAACATCTTACGTAGACGATAAGCCACTACACTGTGTATAATTTTCGGGTATAACGAAGGATAGCACTGAAAATAATAGGTCTGCTCGTATACGTCGACGATAAAATTGTACATAAAGAGTCTCGTTTTTCTTTTTCGTTTCGAAACCAGTCGGGCTGCAACGAGAAAGTGGTTTTTGCTCGCGGACCGAATGAGCTTTTTGATCGGCTTTGGATAAAAAAATTGAGAATACCGCTTGCTTCGAAATTGCGAAACGCATGGAACGCCGGCCTATGCACATAAATAACACGAGATGCCTATTCTCGTTCTACTGGTTTTCATGGATTTAAAAAGAAAACTTCGATAATTTAGAGGATTGGTAAATTTGATAGTCGTGTATACGCACAGTTGATTTTTTCTGAATAATTCAACGAGAAAATGTGGTGTTGAATTTGCACATAAAACTAATCTGCTGGTCAAGCATTAAACGTTAAACAGATCTAATTGGAACGCACGCAGAGTCTATATTAGATAACTGTGTCCATACTAGAAATACTATAATATCAGAGAAAAATGATAAGACGCTTACGGTGTCCAAGAACACGTCAGGATGGTCCATCATGTCGGAGAAATTTTTTATCGACAAAGTTGGTAGAACCATGTTCAGCATAAACCCCCAAGCTTTCATCACGGTGTTCTGAAACAAACAGAAAAAATAAATCAAGCATAATAAAACGTCGATCCAACGTATTCATCCCTAACAACCGCATGAATCAATAAATTTACACACTGCCAAACTAAACCTAATGAATTCCGACATTCGGAGCAGCCGTTTCATAACCGGTAGCCGGCAATAATTTCACCCATTCTAACAGCATCCACTTTGCATTTTTACGCGAATCGGTCTTTGCATAATTTTAATTGCCGTATATTATATCAATCTCCGATATGTATGCGCAGCGTATGTGCACATGAAAGTTTAATGCCCACTCCAAAGTCCGCTTCAAATATTTACTGTTATTCAACATCGCGAACGCCATACAGCCATTAACAGTGCATATCCCGCCGAGGCGTCACATCATTCTGATTATATATCCCACTGATGGTCGCGCGCGGAAGCTTTTGCTTTAGAATTCATCGCGCACGTGTCTATCATAATCCAAAAGAGTAAACAATGCGCCATAAAATTCACACTCAGTCGGCTCGCGAGAGAGAATTTTTTAATTTTTCCACCCGGGCTCTCGCGTTCCCAGGCGCGTGCGCGCATCGTCGTTTTTCAGACGCACACGTGCCCCCCATACGGACACAAACGACGAGGAGTCGAGTCAAGGACAACGAGTGCACTGCTGAAAATGCCGCGGCTTTGCGAAACTCTCGCGTGCGTGTGTGTATCCATATTGGCGAAAGGCGAAGCGAGAAAAACCATAAACAGAGGGTTTTTTTTCTTACGGTGTATCTAGTTTGTGGAGGTGAGAGAGCCGAGCTTAGAGGTATAATGGTGGTTCACGTAACGCGGGATTGAGTTTGTTGAAGGTTTTTTAGAAATCGATATAGGTAGCGTTTACGATGATTTCGTTGAGGTTTATGTACTGTACGAACGGCTTCTTGCGGAATGGAGGATTAATCATTTTAGCATGCGATTCGAGTTTTTTGATGTTAGCATTTTAGAGCGTTTATCGGCCAAGGTTAAACAACTCCCATACCTTTTTATAAAATTATAATATCATCTCCTTTCCATTCGCAATGCAAAAAACTTTTTAAAGGTCAAAATAACGGATTGCACGAATTTGAAAAAATAAAGTATGTATAGTGTTATCATAACTATACGATTGCTTGCGACAGGGGGAGAAAAGTGCAATGCGTCGCGACCTCGCTAACGGCTGTTACGTTGCAACGATTATTTTTTTACGAGTACTTTCACGATAAACGGCGAAATGCATTAATACCGCGAGATTCGCTCACCTTCAAATCGCGAATGTTCGTGTCGTCGGTGATATAGTTGATTTTACGGCCGATTCTGTCGAATTTCTCGACAACGTCGTTGTAGCCTTCTGAAAGAAACATTTGGGAATAGGTCAAGCTTTTTACTTGATATTTTGGGACTTATAGAATATTTTTATGCTAGCAATAAATCGAAGTGTAGAAATATTGAAACAAAGACTTATTGAACGAAAAGAAAAATCGGTTTCAACGATAACACGCTAGCTTTATACGTATACGATGAAAAGTTTATTCCCACAATTTAGACTATACAAAAGTTTATAAAAATATCAATATCGAATTTACAATTTAATAATACTGTTAGTATATGTGTATATTCAAGTAATATTAGTGATTCTCAATTAACAACGCACCAGTGATTCATATTCTATACAAAATTTTATTAGTGACCTATAACCATTGTTCAATATTTGAAAATTAATTGAAAAGAAATCATGCAATCGTTGATAGTTTACTTGTAAGAAAACCTGTTCCTTTTTTGTACAAGTTCTTGATGGTCTTTACTCCTGGTATGTGCTCTAGCCACCTCGAGAATTTCGACTGAAAAATGAAAAATTTCACAATGTTCATTACGTTTAAAAAGCTACTATGAATAGAATATTTTTGCGTTCATTGCAATCCACACGGAGAAAAAGGTTAAACCGATCGTGGTACAGCGTAATAATGTAGCCGTAATACAGAACGGTTTCGGGCTCTTCTCACCCCCTCCCCCTTGAACATTCGAGGTCTCTAGCCTCTGGCTACCGAAGATAGGTGGCGCATAGACACTTTCCAGTTTCCCTTATCTGAATATGCGTGCAAAGTCTAGATATAGCGGTGTCCCACCTATATGCCACAACTGCCTTGTTGGGCCTGTCTAACTGAGTCGCTCATGCTATAACTGTCTAAGTAATCCGAATAATATTACAAATTCCTTGGCGCTGCGTCGAAGTAACAGCTATAGTATTCCGTGTAGAATAAAATGAGCACAAAAAGGTATTTATAATCGTGAAATAGCGCGACATGTGACGCACCTGGGGCTTCTCCTCGGCGATAATACGAGGCGCCGTCATCCCAAAAAACTGCACCGAGCCGTTAAAGTGTCCCATAACCGTGAGTTCTTCCGCTTGAGTGGAGGCCAGTATGTATTGGGCAACGCGCTCCAATCGCTTCCTTTCATTTTCCTCGCTCCTGGAAACATGTACATACACGCTACGGACATTCGCAATATGCATCGAGCAATCGGGCGCACGTGCATAGACTTGCGCGCACTTGCTCTAATGTGTGTTTAATTCATTTATGTTTCACCTACGATTGGTGACTGTCGGCAATGCTGCTGTTGCCAATACCCAGCCAGACGTCGTAGCCACGGTCTACCAGAATGTAAGCTGCGAATCAAGCATTGCACATTTCGAATTTACAAAAGATGCGAGCGTTATGGTGTGATAGGTTTTCGTACTGTTGTGTACATGATATGCCTGTTATCGATGACTGTTTTTGTACAAATGCAAATCGTATACACGTTTATATTAAACATATATTGCGTCACAATAAAAGTTGGAAAAATGTTCCCAACGAGCCGATTTAAATGACCCAGTAATTTATTCCGCCGGCGTCTTCAAAGAAGAACGAGTCATCCGAACTTATCAATCATGTAAATAGATTTCAATTCGAAATTCGTTTAATAGCTCAAATTATTAAGATACAGCAAATATCCGGGGTGTATAGTGTCTAATACCGAATTTGTAACTGTGTAAACGCACAATCAAAGATTATTTGCAATTATATAATAAAATATAATAAATATTTACCGACTGCAATTTTCGGTTTGTTCACTTCGCAAGGATCGTTATCACAGAGAATACCATTCTCGATAAATACTGGTTTTTTTCCTGGCCTCTTCGGTGATTTTGGTCCTGATGAGATCCTGTACAATATCGTCTCTTTCCCAGGATCGACTAGTTTATCAACTTCAGACTCGGACGTCGGTAGAACTGGCGGAAACGCATAACGTTCCAATTCGTATTCCGAAAGTACATTCAATTGATACTGCGTCAAACAAAATATTTTGTAAGGCTACGACGAATGTGTTGCTTATTTATTGATCGAAGAATTGAAATGAAACTGATATAGAATCTTGATCCTGTACGTAAAGTTAGATAATTATATTTGTGCGATTCTCCGCGGTAAAAATCTGATCTATATTTAACGCAATGTTTACTGCGTCTGGC
This sequence comes from Nasonia vitripennis, assembly GCF_009193385.2. NCBI lineage: Eukaryota > Metazoa > Arthropoda > Insecta > Hymenoptera > Pteromalidae > Nasonia > Nasonia vitripennis. Next base: position 17,683,485 of record NC_045759.1, on the reverse strand, counting down.
TTATGTAATCCTATGAAAGCGTAAGGAGTTTTCAATCTACTTTATAATCGCTGTCCGTTTGATTGAGTCACAGTGGCATTATTTACAAATAATAAACATACAATTACAGACAGCGCGATGCGTCATGCATCGAAATCATACATGTTCGATCCAGACACTTATGGGCAAGATTAAACTGAAATTAACAAACACTGATAATCGAATACTTTATTTAGACTCCCGAACTTGAAACTTGATAACAAGTCTTGAAAATTGAAATTTAAATTTTTTCAAACGCTGGCCATTTATAAACTTAAAGTTTTAAATTCATTTGAAGACTATGTAATGCATTTATATTATCGGTATCAGAGTTAAGAAGTTACGTGTGACACACAATTGCAAAGCACAAAAACAGTCTGCACTTTAATACCGGTTTTTCCTGATTATATCAGCTGCTATAGAAACGTCAGATTGAATCATTCAATACGTACATTTGTTCAGAATTCAAACAAAATCGATATCCTCTCGTTTATGCGCACAGAGTTTACTTTGTCAACAAATGTGCCATATTCACAATTTAAAAAAGGGTATACATACCAAATTCCTTCCACTGGTGTCGAAGTAAGTGTCGCTGCCCAAGACCACGGCGACCGTGGTGAGAAGCAAAAGTGTCGTGAAGGACATTGTGAAAACGATGCAGGTTTTCTTTTTGGTCGACCAGCTTTCGTATCCGATATACCTTGATAAAATTAATACTTTTCTAACATGGCTCGCTATTGCTTTCCGTATATCTACTGTATCTTATGAAATTCTCATACATTCTAAATTTTTCGAACCCACTGCCACAAGCCATCGTTATAATAAATAACTGATGTTATTATGCCAGTTAGCATTGATTGGATTAAGGGATGCCCGTCTTATATCGCCAGGAATATGAGATGCCTTGTATATGAATTAAAATCTGTATACAGTTTTAGAAAAATCATGTTTTTGGCGCTTCTCAGTGTGTGCAACTTTCAAACTCTATCATTTGGTTAATGAGTTAAATAATAGCTTGAGTATTGAGTATTAGTTCAGTGGTATACATAGTGTGATAACTTGATTTTCGTTACAACTGTTTTCCAAGACCCAAATCGATTCACGATCGCGTACCATATAACACGATCGGACGGAACAAAGCAAGACAACTCCATACACCAACCTTATAAGTTCAAGACACGATAAACGTATATCTTAACAATAGTTCAAGCACATCTTACTTGACCTTTCTTAAAAAAGGAAAAATAAAAATAGGTCACACAATGCATCCGTTCGCGCAAACACGTGTTCCACGTAAATTACGCTCCGTTTCTGAACCTCTAGTTTAGCTTACAATAGGTCACGCCGTTTTGACAAACACCGCTCGCGGCGCGTACGCTCATCAAATGAAAACATAAAATTAGCATGAGCCCATGATTCACCAGTCGCACTAGCGATAGCTATCTACAAACCTTAACAGAATGCACCCAAAGCGAGAAAGGAGCCGAAAAAGCAGCGTAAGCGCGCATGGTAGCCGGAGATAAGATAGATAGCGGTAATCAGCACTCGATTAAAGAGACAGAGAGAAAGCGAAAGTGCAGATACAATATGTGTACCTCAGAGCAGCGCACACGATACCCTTGCCGCGCTCGACTAGGCCTCGATCGTCGACTGAACGCCGGCTTCCGCGCGGCATCTTGACCCCGTGAACCGCAGCGTCGTCGCCGCTGCCACCACCGCTCGCTCTTTCGCTTGCTTATGCCTTGATCGCACGATATAATAATGCTTCCACACGCTGTGTCGCGCATGTGTTCCTCAAGCGATGCGCATTATTTATAAACGCGCTCAAACTCTTTCCACTCGTTTCGCTTTTCCCATCCGAAGGCCGATTTTTCACTTGAAAATTTGCAGATCCGCACTTTTCCTGTTGGATTCACTGAACCGCGAGGAGAGCTCGATTTTTGGTGTCCTCTTTGTTGAAAAATCCTTGAACTAGTAGTGCCTTATCGTAGAATATTTGTCGGGTTCAACACAGTGCAAGTATACTTGATAAAAATATAATATGCGGTAAACAGCGATCTCGCGCGATCCATTTAAAGGGCCTGACTCGCCCGACTATCGGCTGGCTTCTGAGTCATTTGCCGGGGAAACGCGACTTTTTCACTCGAACTCCCGCGAATTAGTTTGTTTGTCCTCTCTTTTTCGTCATTCGTTCAATTTTTAACGAGACCCCCCTCACGTGGTACTCTTCCGCGAATACACGCGCCGGGTTTGAAGATGCCAAAGATAGAATCGGAAGGATTTGTGGGTAGAAATTTTTTCGTGCGGTAAGAGATGTATCGAAAATTATAAGAAAGTCAATATATTTATTGTTATAATTACATATCACATAGGTATATCCTCATCCTTATAACAATATACAAGCTAAAGTTAAACTAAGAAAACTAATATATCCAGTACTATTTTCAGTGTTAATTTTCTACAACAAACAACTCCATTGCTACGATGGGTTAAAATTTGTTCAAATTTTTGACTAGAACCGTTTAACAGAAATTGCTTTTGTAAACAATTGAGATTACTTTGGATGTCGCTATATACGATTCCTCTAATACGATAGCAACGTCCACATAGCCCACGCAAAATAAGTGTTTTCTAAGTCTTTGCGCCTTGCGACTAGTCTTGGTTCTATGTTACGTAGATTATTTTAAAACTGCGGTACAACTATTCGTTTTAAATTAATCTTTATAACGAAGCATAATGCTCATGATCTTACTGTAAAGAAGTTTTTTGGCATCTTTCGCCCAAAGATAATCAAGATGGTTGAACTTGTCGTGAACAACTCGGAACTTTCCAACGGGGTTTGGAAGTTGTGAGTGCAATTTTTCCACATCCTGAAACAATCCAAGAGAATACTTGTATTACTAATAAAGTACATTACGAATCGTATTTAACATTGAGAGTTATACGTACTTTTGGATCCGAAAGCCAGTCGTTTACACTGTAATGAAGGGAAATTGGAGCTTTCACTTTTTTAAGATTGTAAGATGGTGGCGTTAATCTCTTGTATTTTTTTAGATTACCCCACATGCCATAATCAAATTGATGGAATCGTCCTAAAAAATTACATTGAAATAAGTAAATTTTCTATCGAAGAATATTGTCCAATATAAATCACAATTAATAACTCTTTTATACCTGATTTGATGATTTGTGCATAGTGAACAAATTGATTAACACCTGCTCCGGCTGGAATATGAGCCAAGATAGCTGGGAGCAGCGACTGTAAATGCAAAGAAACAGAACTTGAGCAAAACATCTAGAATGATGCATAAATATCCGTAAAGAAAAACTATATATAATTTACCAAATCCATTTGATCTTTGTCGAAGCCGGTAATCATGAATACCGCATTCTCGCATATTGGTTGGAAGATGGAACTAGCATCGCAAATCACTGATGCGAACTTTTTGAAAAATTCATTCGTAGGCTTAAATTCGTACAAGCCTATGAATTTTGTAACGAGCTGCAATTTCGCAAACAGTTTTATTAGTTTCATGAGATATTCAAAGCACCAAAAAAATGCATACAATAACAAACTCACGTTAATGGGTTTTACGATTTGAGCGAGAAATTGCATTATAGGACTGAACATCTTCGAGCAGTAGGCTACTGGCGCAAGCGAGAACATAGCGTTAATTTTGTCATTATACTCAGGACGCTCGCTGGCCATAACGAAAAATGCTGTACTTCCTTGACTGTGTCCAGCGTAAAACAATTTTTTGTATCCGGTAGTTTTCAGAATGTGATCGATCATGGCTGGCAGATCATTAACACCCATTTCATGCCAACTACGCGGTAAATTTGATGATTTAATAAAATATTACGCAACAATATATTTCGTGTTATTTAAATTACGTACTCAAAGTTCCAGTAGTCAGGATCATCTACGGTACGTGTCTTATGTCTCCGGGAGTATTTACTACCTCTGACATTTCCTAGCCATACATCGTAGCCGGCATCAGCGAGAATAAAACCTGCACAGATACCATTCCATGTAAGAACTTAATTTGTTAATTAGTGAATTATTGATTTGAAAAATCTTACCAAATCCTCTTTCCGGACCAGCGAGCACCCAATCCATAGAGCTGCACAACAATCCATGCTGAAGAAGTATAGGATGTTTACCATCGGGCATTGGATTATCTTTATTACCCGTTATTCTGTGCAACTCGAGAATGTAATCATCGCTTGTTTTAACGGTATGAGTTTCTACTCTGTAATTGTACAACCTAATCACTTCGACCTGGAATCAGAATTATTTATTTTAATGTAAATTATTACGAACGTCGCTCAAATTTGAATTTGTGTAGATAAGTTAGTAATTAATTTAATTACGGCGTTGTATTATGGTACATCGCTAATCGACCTTATCGATAACGGCTATTAATATGCAATCTACTGATTTTACGATCTGTTTCTAAACAAAATTTTATCAAAATTAATCAACATAGCATATGAAATAAAATACGAAAAATGAATTGAAAAAATTCCACAACAAGCATCTAGTTTGCCGGGTTTATAGATAATGTAAATCTATATATACGCTTTTAGGTATGATGATTGACAACTTTTTCAATAAAATTAGATGTCAGATATTTATATCATTAATTATAGACTTACGGCAGTGAGATGCGTATGGGGATGTTCAGCACGAAGAGCTAGTTCCAATTCGGTTACATTCAAATCCTGTGGGAAAATCGAATCCAGCGCTTGGATTTCCGACGGAAGAAGAGACAGTTCCGGAGATACTGCTGCTCCGTCACTTAGAGCGACTGTCAATCCGACCACACACAGAGCTGTCAAAATTGTCAAACTCATCGTGCCTCTGCTGGTCTGGAAAATAAATCGATATGACTAGCCTCTGCCTCGATCGCACGGCTTTATATACATTTTCTATATAGTGACTTATTTTAACAAGGCCATGTCAAGCTCTAATCCCACGCTCTATGTAGCTTTCCTCTTATCAATCGTGGCAGGGCTTGTAATCGATCAAGCAGTTATCAATCCGATGATTCTGATATGCAATAAGCGCACACTTCTGGAATTGATTAAGATTCCTTTCTATTTATGAAGAAGTCATATTATATTGTGACAACTTTATGAGTTATCGTAAAATCTGCGTAAATCTATTATCTTGAATATATCGCCCTCCTACATACTCACTACTCTGCATTCGCATAAAATTAAGATCGTAGATTAGTAGTAAGGTTTGTTGATGTGTGCCAAATTGATTGAAATGACGATATTTAGAAATTCTTACTTTCACATCGGACACTGATAGAATCAATTTTACAAGTGCTATTTACGATAACGATCCAATTATGCTTGACAGGTGCGTATGAACATCACGCGTGTAAAGATTTGCTAAATCAAGTAAGCAACATAATCATCCGATTATAGGATTAAATTTTTTATCACAAAATCATTCGTCGTGTTTGAATTTTTTGCGCATTACCGGAGTTCATTAACGCTTGTTCCGGACGTAACTGAGGACTACTAGGGATAAGAGTAAGTGCGGCATATTTATTCTTTATTAATAATATATTCTACCTATTAGTAGTTTTAGCGAACGTTTTTCCGCCATTTGGCTCTCATATGCGCGAATCGACAAGGCGATTCGTGGCTTCAGGCCAATACGGTTAGGAGTGATTTTATAATCATTCTTAGACTGCCACGACCTCAGTAGGGAGTTTACTCTACGGATTTTGAAGGCCACTTTCAGTGCGGAGAGGCTAAAGGGCCGATCTGTGACTGCCAGGCCAGAGAGTCTAGTGGCGAGAGGCGTTCGCGCGGGCACATGACTGGGTGTGTATAGCTATAGATATAGAGGAGCGCGCGCACTGCTTCGAGTCCCTTCGGTAGTCCTCGGGAAAGCGTCTTTGCTTTAGCGGGCCCGAGTTTTCGGCGGCGTTTAATGAGTAGAGCGTCAGTTCTCAGCGACAACTTGTGAGAGAAGGTCACACCAGGACCTGATCGTTAGGAGATTTAAATAAAGTTATAATATCTGATCAACAATGATTTCACAGTTTATTTTTGAACCTTAATGTAGTCTTGTCCCATACAACGCTCCTCGTAATGCATAATTCGCAGGAGGAATTGCGGGAGAAGCTGTATAAGCAGTGATAAATAAAACAATGTCAAGAAAAATTTTAGATAAAATATATTTGTAATTGTACAGAATATCAGTTGTTTATTTCAAAATCTCAAGATGTCCATGTATGTACTAACATGGATCTAAAGTCGGAAGTCTAATCTTGCTTATGTCGATGCGACAGAACAATATAAAATGACTTTTCAATTACATGTGTAAAAGGGATTAAGCGTTTGTAATATATAACAGTACTATTTATTCGTCACTGTAATTATTATGCAAATATTATTTAATATTATTTTAGATAATTTTGTATTAATAAATAAATATGCACCCAGTAAAAAAAAATTGTCGAAAGCCTAATACTCATAGTTATTTGCTGATTGAATATTTCTTATACGTTGTTGATAATCGAAGTACAGATCAACTTCATTCGTTGTGTTCAACAACAATGTAAAATTTAAATGTTTAAACCATTCGTAACTCTGAGAAAACACGCACTAAAACTACACGGTCGCAAAAATGATAGAACTTCACTTTCTCTTTTATAACCTTTATAACCACTATATAAGCTTGACTGAATTTGAAATGCCTGTATAATGTAGCATAATTATAAATGCATGGAATTTCCAAAAAGTCTCTAAAGTTTTTTATGCTCTTAAATCATTGGCTAATATTGTAAAATTCGAAAAGTGAACATTTTTTAAAAGATTAAAAAACTGAATACCAGTAATGTATTCTGTTACGATTATAGTATAATTTTAATGATCCTTATATTTATTTAATCAAAATAATGAATGACTCGTTTGTTGATAAGAAACAGCAATTTCAGATGAATAATTGATTGCTTCATGGTTATTTTAGTTTCTATTAATAAAAAACGTGTGTATGATATAATAAACAATCTTTCGAGTCGAACAACCTACTGTTTACCAGTATATAATATTAAAAATTTTAAATCTTTCCATCGTCTTCATAAAGATTTCAACGATATTTTAATAACTGCGTACAATAAAGATTCGCATTATAGTTGACAAAGTTATCCAACAGCAGATATCACATTACTAAAGTCTAACAAGCCTCGTCTCATCAGTAGAGAGCTGTAATGACCGGAGGCGTCGAAGCGCGTGCGTGCATCTCGTAAGAAAATGATCTTGCGTAATGTGATGGCCCGGGCAGTGCCATCCCAATTCCGTTACGTTCAGGTTGCTATTTATCAAACGTGAAAGTGTTTCTCGATACAGGCGAGAGTGATATCATCCAGTCGCTTCTTCGTCCACTGGTATAAATAGAGACCGAGACCTTCCGGATCATCAGCAGTCAGCCAAAAACTGTACAAGCATCAACATGAAATTCATCGTAAGTCTCTCAGCTGCTCTCTAGTAGCTTTCTAAAAGTCTCTATTTCTCAAAACTCGTTCCAAAATTCATTTTTCAAAATTTAATACGACCATATTTAATCCATCTATAGATAATTTCTCGCAATTTTAACCGTTTTTAAGCTCTCTCGATTGTGTGCTAATATTTTTTAACTCTATAAATCAATTATGAACTTTTCGCTTCCAGATCGCAGCACTCGCCCTCGTGGCCGTAATTGCCGCCCAGGAGCAACACGCTACCATCCTCCGTCAGTCCAGTGACATCAGCCCCGAAGGTTCGTACTCATACAGCTACGAAACCGACAACGGCATCAGCCATTCGGAGACCGGTGACGCAAGAGTACCAAGCGAAGAAGGACTCGCCGTTGCCGCCGCCGGCCAATACCAATACACTGCTCCGGACGGTAACGTCATCCAGCTGTCCTACACTGCTGACGAGAACGGATTCCAGCCCCAAGGCGCTCACTTACCTGTCGCCCCCGAAATCCCCCAGGCCATCCTCAGGGCTATTGAGTATATCCGTAGCCACCCTCAGCCCCAGCAATAAATTGTTCAAAACTAGAAGATGAACCGGATTTACATTGACCACCTCTACATTACAATAGTTTCGTCTGCACACTTCAATTAGATAATCAAGATTTCGTTGAAGATGTACAAGGTATATTTGTGACGAGTCTCCAATGATACACGTTTAGGGATGAATTGACTGGCTATGTTGGCAATTTTTTGGCTGACTCATTTTTCACTGATCTTTTACAATAAAAAATTTTCTTCTACATATACATCACCTTTTCTTATTTATCCCCATTCCTAATATTCTATAACATACAGCATATCATAATCGCACTTATTTGTCTTGTTCGTGCAAAAAACAAAATACTCTTCTAAAATGCTGGTAGCCATAATAATGTTTATAATTGACATTGCTATTATGGTCGTGATTGGAGTTGGTATCAATAAGCACGGTTAATATTAGTAAAAATATTTATTACGAAATCGTTATTACAAAATTATTAAAATATAAAAATTTATGATGTACGATACATAACATTAATCCATATAACGTGTCATTATACTCATGATTTTATCATAAAGAAGCATTTTGATATCCTTTGCGTATAGGTAGTCAAGATGATTAAATTTTTCGTGAACAACGCGGAATTTTCCAATTGGATTCGGAAGCTTGGAGTGCAATTTTTCCACATCCTTACGAAAAAATTTGCAATTTTATATATGTTATTCAAGTACATGTTAAAATCATTAAATTAAAAAATGTACAAACCATTGCGTCCGAAAGCCAATCATTAGTACTATAATGTAGCGAGACAGGTGCTTTTACATTTTTCAAGTTGTACGAAGGAGGGACTAATTTGTGATATCGAGCTAGATTACCTTTAAGACCATAATCAAATTGCCGAAAATGTCCTTTAAATGGCAAATAAAATTTAAATGTAATCCATATTAAATAATATTAAAGCTTAATATATCATTTCGGAGACTAGGCATACCTGATTTGATTATCTGGGCGTAATGGACAAATTGATTCACACTGGCTCCAGCGGGAATATGAGCCAAAATCGCTGGGAGAAGTTCCTACCAATGACAGAAATATACAAATAAAAATAATGTTTTTTGCTCAGATTAAAATCATATGAGATAAAAAGTCAATTTACGGTATCCAATTGATCCTCATTATATCCGGTAATCATAAAAACAACGTTCTTGCAAAGTGGCTGTGTTACAGCATGCTTTTCACAGTATGTAGTCGTAAAATTCTTGTAAAATTGATCGCTGGGTTTAAATTCATACACACCAATCAAGTCTGTGATAAGCTGCAGGGTAAAAATAGAGGAAATAAAACAATTATTTTTGCGTAGACATTTATAATTTTATAATAATACATAAGTTATCTATGAACTATTAATAAATTGGCTATGAATATTTTAACTTACATTTAAAGGTGTTGTAAATCTCGAAAGAGCTTGGAAAATCGGACTAAACATTCTCGAACAATAAGCAACTGGAGCCAACGAAAACATGACATTGATTTTATCATTATATTCTGGAAGCTCACTTGCCATTACGTAAAATATTGTACTTCCTTGGCTGTGACCAACATAAAAGAGTTTGTGCCGTCCCGTTGTTTTTAAAACATGATCGATCATAGCAGGAAGATCGCGCAATCCAATTTCGTGCCAACTACGTAATGATACAAAGATATAAATTATTTACAGATTATAAATATTAAAAATTACCTACCTAAAAGCCCAGTAGTTTGGATCCTTAACAGTCAAATGTTTGTGTTGACGTGAATATCTGCTTCCTCTTACATTTCCCATCCATACATCATAACCAGCATCCGAAAGCAGAAATCCTATTGATCATAGGAAAGGTGTTTTTAGTAACAATTTAAAAATTGGGCGTTAGAAAGTATAATTTACAGCGCTTTTTAGTAACGCACCAAGACCTCTTTCAGGACCAGCTATCACCCAATCCATAGAACTTGCTAATAAACCGTGCTGAAGAAATACTACGGGTTTCCCATCAGCTTTTGGCTTATCTTTATTACCATTTATTCTATGCAGTTCAAGAATATATTCATCACTAGTCTGAACTGTGTGTATTTCAATGTCATAATTGTAAAGTCGAACAACTTCTTCCTAGAACGTATTTAATGATGTAGTCTTCAGTTCAAGTCAACAAACTTTTTGTTTTTCAAAAGTTAAAAATTAATTCAACAATACTCACAACATTTAGATGCGCATGCGGGTGAAACGCTCCAATTGCTTCCGATAACGCTGTCAAATTAAAATCTTTTAGAACATTATCTAAATCAAATAATTTTGATGGAGCGAATATCTGTTTCGATACTGCAGCTGCATCTTCAATAGTTGCCGTAAAGGTAATAATAAAAGACAAAACCAAAACTGAGAATTGCAGCATTTTGTTGCACTGAATGACAGGATGCCTCTGTTTACGATTGCGTTTGAACACAAGTCTTTATATACGTTTAATGTGTATCGTGCATACGTGCATCTTAAATGATTGTATATAAACATAATTAAGATGGTAATCATTCACGATGTGCGTTCTTATTAAATTAAATCAGTTATGGTATTAATATCCGATATCATTACGTTACGTTAAGCTTTATGTTTTGCAATTTAAATTTACTTTTTTTAAGTAAAGACTTGTCTATGAATTACTACATCATAAATTTCTATCAATTTTTTTGTATGCACTAAATTTTATAGAACTATCTATTATAGTTTTATAACAGGACGATTATTAGTAAATTGATCTCTTCTGCCTCTATTAAATTATGTTTCATCTTTAACGTAAAATACATTGAATACGACGTACCGAAATAAATATAATTATCAAACATTCAATAAGAAAGTGCGTAAAAAAATGCACATAAATAATAATATGAGACATATATTATTTAAACAATCATTTCGGTTTGTTGTAAATTTGGTATCACCTTATAAGTCTATTTATGGTATGTACAAATTTGAAAGATGAATTGATTTAAAAAATAATAATAATTTTAATCCTTATAACGTCTCATAATGCTAATAATCTTATCATACAATAGTTGCTTTACATCTTTCGCTCATAAGAAGTCGAGATGATTAAATTTGTTGTGAGGTACACGAACTTTTCCAATAGGATTTGGAAGCTGTGAATACAACTTTTGATCATCCTATAAAAAATATGTCACATTATGAACTCGGCAAAATGTTTAATTTAAATTTTATTCTACCATAAAAATACTAATACGAACCGCTACATCCGAAAGCCAATCATTAGCACTGTAATGTAAGGAAACCGGAGCTTTAACTTTCTTCAGGTTATATGCTGGTGGCTTTAGTTTGTGATACTTTGCCAAATTACCCAGGAGACCAAGGTCAAATTGGCGGAAATGACCTTTATCGACAATAACGTATAAATAAAGGTGTATTTAATTTATATGATGAATGGTTGTAATATAATTTTACCTGATTTAATAATTTGAGCATAATGAACAAATTGATTCACACCAGCTCCTGCTAGGATATGAGCTAAAATAGCAGGTAAAAGTGCCTGAAAAGTCAAAAATAAAATGCTCATAAGCGGTTGTAATACACGATCGCTAATGAAATAATAATTGTGAAAATAAGAAGGCAATAACATACGGTATCCATTTGGTCCCAATTAAACCCGCCAATCATGAAAAAGGCATTCATGCAAAGTGGTTGTAAGGGTGAATTTTCTTGACAAATTTGGGACGTGAAATTTTTGAAAAATTCATTCGTAGGCTTAAACTCCTACATACCAATCAATTTTGTCAAAAGCTAGAAAAAATAAATGAAGGCATGTAATATTTTATATAAGTAAACGATAAAAAACATAATCATCAATCGTTATTCATTTTAACGTAAAAAAACAGAACTATAACTTACGTTTAAAGGATTTATTAGCCTTGCTAAGGCTTGGAAAATTGGACTAAACATTCTTGAACAGTAGGCTACTGGTGCAAGCGAGAACATAGCATTGATCTTGTCATTGTATTCTGGCAATTGTTGTACTTCCTTGACTGTGACCAGCATAGAATAGGTTACTTTCAAAATGTGATCAATCATTGTTGGCATATCACGTGTACCAATTTCGTGCCAACTGTAAACAATCATTATTTTAAAAGATATATTAAAAAAATGTTGAATGGGTAAACTTAGATTAATACTCACTCAAAGCCCCAGTAAGTTGTCTCATCCTTAGTTAAACGTTTATGTTTGCGAGACTATTTACTACCTCTAACATTTCCCAACCATACATCGTATCCAGCATCGGCAAGAATAAAGCCTAAAAGTAGCAAAATATTAAACTCCTCTAATATAAGCAATAAAACAGTTTCAACCCCATTTAACATGGCATATGATAAAACTAATTACCGAATCCTTTTCCCGGGCCCGCAATGACCCAATCCATCGAACTGGACATCCATGCATAAGAAGAATAGGAGGTTTGCCAGCGGGGTTTTTATTTATCTTATTACCTGTTGTTCTATGCAATTCGAGTAAATAATTATCACTTGTCTCGGCCGTATGAATTTCGATTCCATATTCGTATAACTCTACAATTCCTTTCTATAATCAAAAAATATTTGATAGACAAATATCTACGCGAAAAATACCAATGTTGTTTGTTAATTATATATAAATATATATTCACTTACAACATCCAAATGTATGTGCGGATGATCGGTTTGCAGTATTTGCGTTAATTCTGTGAGATTTAAATTCTTTGGCAGTATAAGCTCTTCAGGAAACTGATTCATCCTCACGTGGTAAACGCGATCCCATAGACACAGACACCAAAAAGGTGACGCACAGAATTGTTAGTAATGCGAACCTATCCATTTTCTCTATAGATGTTTGCGTTTTGCAAACTGACATACCATTTATTTCTGTCGCAGGTATTTATATACTTATAATGTACGCAGGATCTTAAAGGCAGTGGGGTTACAGTTGTTTGACCTCTTGGCATAAAGAATAGATTTATAAGATTTGCTCTTAATGCATTTGAGAGGTCAATCAAGGTGATAACTGCTTTCTCCATTGATTTTATTAGATCAATAAAGCTTAAGGAATTTCTCTTTGACTGTTTAAATCAAAACAATAGAATCATAAACAGTTGCAATTTTCATTACTGAACATTAGTTTTGAAAAAGATTATGAATTTTGTTTTTCTTAATTAATTATCACATTGAAACACAGGACTGCCTATTTATCGTGGTTTAATTTTATAATGCTTCATTTTTCTAAACGTATTATTATTATTATTATTATTATTAAAATTATATATTATTATTAAAACTATGCAAAAACTATGCAATAATTGAAAATCGTGGAGCATCGAAAAAAATTCTTACAGAGTATCTCGTGCTAGTGTCAACAAGTGAACTCTCTTTAATGCATGATTCTCGTAGTTGTAATAATGAAACCTATACTATATAGAATAAATAGATTGATTTGATTATGAATTTGTTTTATTAGAAACTTAAATTGAATTTTACACTATCATTAAAACTTATTTTTAAATAGCGTTAAGTAGTTTCTTATTTGCAATCGTACTCATTGAACAAATAATAGTACCAACAAATGATTTTTTTGTCAACCCTATAGACAGTGGCAATATTAACTTGCGATGTTATCACTTCAATCTTGATAAAAGTGTAACGTACAACTGGATAATCAGGATTTGAAGCGTGAAACATGTCAATGCTCTGATGTCAATATTTTTATTTGAAGCGTCTTAAATGAATATTGATCATTCACATAAATAATTATACAATCAATCATCCGATGGATTAAATTTATTACTGCTGAGATATCATATTAAATCCTTGCGTGATGCATGTAGCTATTTGAGCTTTTATAAATACTCGCTAAATTTGCGAAAATATTCTCGTATAACTTTTACTGAGGCTGAGAAATTTAACTTGATTGCAATATATTCCTGTTGATTCGATACTAATATCTTAAATGACCAATAGTTATGATCTTTTTGATGTTGATATGTGAATGGTTAGATACATAGTTATGTTTTTTCTTATCTTTTTGTCAAAAGGTAAAAATGCATTTTTACAAGATAAAACAAATGTCTTTTGCTAGTTTAAAATTAACTTTTTGACAATGACTAGATTGATTTGATCCTTATAAATATAACGATTTTGATGAACACATTGTGGTAGATACATTCTTTTCCAATCAACAAAATATTATCGAATGTATCGATACTTGTTCATTAAACGCATTAGAGGTTCAAATACAATTTCTGGCGCTGTTCTTCCCCATATGAAGTCATAGTGGTTAAACGGGTTAGCTGAGATTCTTTGATGATATACTATACTTCCTAACTTATTTGTTAGCAATTCAACATCCTGGAAAGAGTATGATGATTATTTGAAAATTTTAATATTTCCTAGTACATTTGAAACTAAATTTTACTTTGGGTGTAGCCAGCCAATCGTTGTTACTACTAAAAAGTGCCATGGGAGCAGTGATAGCATCTAATTTGTACTCTGGAGGTACTGAAGATCCGTATAGTTGAATATTTTTCTTAGCATCTCCATAATCAAACAACCGGAAATAACCTGTAATCATCAAAATTAAATTATATATTTTTTTTAAATATACATTATGTAATACATGATATACATAGTTGATTACAATCAGTTTTTTAAATAAAGCACACAAAAACACAGTATTTTATTGCCCCAAGATAAATGAATCCGAACGCCTAAGTTAGATTCTAGACTGTCTAGATCTTTCGATAAAACGATAAAAAAAAACTATGTACGTTAAAACAATTTGATTTTTGTAATAATCCTTTAGAAAGATTGATTAATATGTCATTGATTAAATACTACGCAGATAGCAAAAATTTAAATTACGAATTGTAAGTATTTTAAAAACGCTATAATTTAAATGAAATATCATTATGATCTTATAATATGATGTCGATGACAATTTACCTGGATTTATATATCCTTGACCATAATGAATGAGCTGCTTCCAGGAAGCACCAGCCGGTATGTGACCTACAATCACCGTTAGCTTATCCTGTAATTGACAAAAAATGTTGATTAAACAATTATAATCATAGTTAAATTAAAAACCGTTAATTAATCGTTAAAAAAATCACACCCTTGAATAATATCAACTTACTAGATCGATGTCTGGACTAAAGCCAGCCAGTAAATAGAATTTTGTACTGCAGAAAATTTGTGTTGGCGCTGCACTCTGACAAAAAAGCCTCGAAATGAACCTGCCCCATCGTGAGCGTGATCCAAACTCTGGATAACCAAAGTTTTCGCCAACCCACTATACATGCAAAACAAAATCAAAGTAATAATTAAATCATGACAAACAACAAGATAAAATAAATAATTTAATCTTTTCCAAAATGTTGGAACTACTCTTCGAATTTATACTATCACTGAGCAGATCTAATCTAGTAAATATATAGAAATCACTTTCAAAAAGATTGTAATATATCTTTGAAATTTATGCTCAGTATAAAAGATTTGATACATTGAATGCATCTATTTCAATTTATTCTTCCGTTTTGCATGTACACATAATAGCGTGTATCAAATCTATCAATGGAAACACTCCGTATAAGCAAGAGAAATTCAGTTTACGCAATTCGTTTTTTCCGCGATAAAGTGTTATTTCTGCTCCAGTGCTCATAGACGTAGCAAAATTTAGA
Source organism: Nasonia vitripennis (assembly GCF_009193385.2). Taxonomy (NCBI): domain Eukaryota; kingdom Metazoa; phylum Arthropoda; class Insecta; order Hymenoptera; family Pteromalidae; genus Nasonia; species Nasonia vitripennis. Next base: position 17,667,703 of record NC_045759.1, on the reverse strand, counting down.
TTACCTTAACAGATCTATATTCAAGCGTGTTTCTTGTAAAGGATATCTTGCATACGGAAATTATGGTACTGTCGTTAAACTACGTGTTTGGCTATTGTATTTGTAATTGAAATTGATCTACTGTCGAATTAAAACAATAAATTTCGTACGATATAGATAGAACAAAAGGAATACTACCTAGATTTTCTCAACTTTTTCAAGCAACCAAAGTATTACACCTGCCCTTCAAACAATAGCTCGCTCTTTTCCGTTTCTCGCAATTGTTAATTTTCCCACTTGAGCTTGTCGACAACACCAACTTTATAATACGCGTTACTCACTATAACGATCACTGAAATTCAGTAAAATGCGAAACCGAATTTTCGCCATAGGTAACGGAAAAGTAGCCGAAAAATCTAAATCTAAAAGTCGGGAGTGCAGAGTATAGCAAAATAACGCACCACGCCGAAGTATGTCAGCTTGGTGAGTTGCGTAATCGGGCCGCGGAGATAGCCGGTGAAGGCTGCAGGTGCGAGGCCGGTGGCGAGCGCGATTTTGCTGTTGTATTGAGGCTTCTGTGAGGCCATGACGAGGAACTGGGTCGTGCCTTGCGAGTGACCCACGTAGAGCAGAGTCCGTCGACCCGTGGCGCTGAGGATGTAGTCGATGCTCGACGGCAGGTCGTAGTAGCCCAGCTCGTGGAAGCTGTAACAGCGAGAGCGGAAACTATCAGAGCGGTCGTTCAACCCGCCGTGTACCCACGTGCAGCAGTACTAACATATATAACGAAAGTGAGAAGCGTTTCGGGCTCGTCGTTTGTGCAAAGATAATTACACGGTTATTATGAAAATTTCGCGTGTGAAAATTCGTTTGAAGTTAATGCTACCGTATAGCGATGGGAGTCTCGGAGTGATTGGATACCTTCTCTCACTCTGATATTGGTCAAGTGTGTATCCAATTACCAGATTCTTTCGGAGCGACTCGCGCGTGTACGTACTTGGTCGAAACGAGGGAAAAAAAGTCGAAAGGCCTATATTACATTTGTATTTAATGCATGTTCGTGCTGTGTGTACTTCATGTGCGATTAAGCTTGATAATACTCAAAAGTAATAGTTTGCCTAAAATCCCAAAAGTAACGATCGGTAGGTTCCATCGTCGTGTGGTTTCGAGAATAGATGTTACCACGGTTGTTGCCCAGCCAAACATCGTATCCCGTGTCCGCAAGAAAATAGGCTGAAATTCAAATTATTATAATGGCAATTTTATATTGCAGTATATATGGCACGCACTTGATAATACTTCGATATAATGAATGATTATGTCTATACGATGGCGCTGGCTGCAATTATTTGCAGCAGCGACTGCTTATAGTAATTATTATGTCAAATCTCACCGTATAGACTATACGTTACATTGTATAATGTAGAGAAGCTAACGTAACGATCGTTCTATCGCAGATATGGTATTGAAATCTATAATAATTTACTTCCATGTTTTTAAAGGCGTTTCGTTCACTTCTTTTACAAATTATTGTTTTGAAAAAATAACACATTCACCATCGATATATGAGGATTCAAGTCTCTTGCACACTTCCATTGCAACACCGCCGTGCTACCTCCAAAGCGTTCAAAGGATTCAAATTTCCGCGCGACGGTCATAAAAATAAACTTCCCTGCACAGTAGTGTAATTGACAATGCAAGTATGTGGAAGCTATAGGTGAAGGCAAAAATCCCAACTATTTCTCCGATTTTGCAATTCACCTCGCTACGCTCAATCCTTTCCGCGAGTAATTACGCGCATCGACACACCCTTGAAAACCGCGCGAGCCTTGAAGCCATTACTTGCAATCAAAGTTTGGCCGAAAAAAAAGGAATAACAGCGAGTCGTATAGCACAGCGAAGGATAACAACGCACGTGAGGATTGTGAATGCAGCGATCGTGCACTTTGGTCAAGAGAGTATGTATATAGAAGGCTCGTGAATCGGGACGTAATAGGCGGCATTCGAAATGAGCGCGGCGCGAGAGCGAGAGCGCGCGCAGGAAAGCGCGTAAACGGTGAAGGTGCAGGTTTTCAGTTTGCCCGTACACAGTCTGCCAGGGGATTTCGTATGGAAATAAGGCGATTCGGAGGAAGCGACGCGATGCTCTGCATGTAAACTTCGACATTATGGGCGTTGTTCCTTGGAGAGATTTATGGCTCGTAAAGTATGAAACGTGGAGAGGGAGCTTATACGCGTGATTGTGTTATCAAGTCGAAAACGAGAGTAGGCGCGTGATGCAATTTTCGTAAAACGTCCTCAGAACCTTCAGTTTCGACAATTTCTTTATTGGTATGTATTAAACAGCTTTATGTATACGTTCTACGCGCTGAGGTGTTTCTTATTCTTCCTTTTTCTTCAACGGTAACATCAGCGCATTACAAAACTACTTTCTCCATATTCATAATATTCCGCGAGCTGCGCGCACCGGTATTATCTAATAGTGGAAATGGATCTTTCATCGCGTTATCGTTTTTGTTCTGGTCTGTACGGCTAGTGCTGCATATATAGGCTTTAATTAATCCCCCTGCGAGAGCGAGTTGCATACAGGTCAGTATGTAGCTATTTCGCAAGTGTATATATATATATATACACACACACACGCACACACACACACACATATATATATATATATATGTGTGTGTGTGTGTGTGTGTATATATATAGCTACATACTGATCGCTCGCAAGCATTTCTCAAGATAAATCCCCTGATTTCTCATGGCTCATCATCTTTGCCTTCTACGACAGCTTGATTTAGGTGCCCCCGTCTCTGTGCGCGTTTTTATGCAACACGTTCGTGTCCATTTTCGCACGAGTGTTAGAATGCAGTAGAATGTCTTAATTATAAAAAATTGTGCTAAAAGTACGGGGTCCGTTTAATTTGTCAATTACGAATTTTGCGTGTAATTTAATGCAGGCTTGGAAAAAATAGTTTCGAAATAGCGTCCAGGTGTTCCCGATTGAAAAATTTGTACGTAATTCGATCCAATGACGGTTGGGAGAAAAATTTTGCAATCCTTCGGAATAATTTTGCAACACGAATTCGATTAATAAAATTAAACAATGGACTCGAGCGCGATCGGATAATAACGGGAATCATTCTTCGAGGAGTGTCAAGGCCTTAAATGTGGGTAACTAAATTTTATAGCCTTGGATTACACTCATTGTCAGTTACCGACCCTGGTGCGAATGCAGCAGACAGACTCTTTCACCATAAAAGTTGTTGAACATCTTTCACAGTACATGCACGCCAATTAATCTTTCTCTCGTATTCGCAATATTCATGATTATCCTTTTACACACACAGTGTGTTTTCTATTGATGGATACGTTACTTTTATCAAATTTTATAAATTCTATAATATAATGATTGCGTTTTATTTTCTGTTTGTGAAACATTAAGTTTATTAATATCTTGTACTAACCTAATGAATAACCAGGTCCCATGAGGACCCAATCAGCTGAGCTACCACCCAATCCATGCTGCAGTAGAACAGGTGGACGACTTCCGGAAAAGTAATCGTCGAATCCTCCACGTCCATGCGGAATCCTGTGCAGCGACAGAATGTACCCGTCCTCTGTTATGACAGTGTGAGCCTCGAAAGGGTAGCCGTACTTTCTCGCTAACTCATTCTTGATGATGGAAAAAATTTAGAATTATACAAGATGTCATCTCATATAAATAATGCATCGTCAGTGCTTAGAATTTCAGTAATTTCGTTTGTTTACAGTAATCTTGGGATATGGGTTTTACAAATAGTCTTGAGCAAAGCAGGTGACGACAGTCGCAGAATTGGCCAAGCTAAAGTCATCCAAGCGAAACAACATACACAGTGCACTGCATCACATTGTTACAGAATTACGATTTGTGCTGCAGTGAACTCTGCAAGTGCATTATAGATACTTTCGAATTTCAAACGGCTGAAATCTTTATGGTGCTATTACTTTGTGGGTTATTGGGTCATAATTAGCATTATTATGACTAATTAATAACGTAAGTGATGTTGCATGTAATATTCTCGTTATTATTCTTATTGAATTCAGTGCTTTTTATCAATTTTTCATTTTACTCTGATTCATCTGATCAATGACCGTACTCGTCTCTCTCTCTTCTAATTATTTATCAAATTATGAACACTATCGCAACTGATGAAATAGTTGAATTCATAAAAATTTTGTTAATTGAACCACGCGAGTGATCTAATGTTTCGATAAAATCATACACAACAAGCTATTTGTAACAGTCGCCAGAACTGAAAACCTCCCATCTATCTTGCGCATGGTCCTCCCCATTATTTGTCTTTTAAAAAACTTAGCATCCTCACGTTTACGTCCAATTCAATGCCTACAAACAGCACAATCGCACTTACGGTCTTGAGCTCTATATCCGGATTGGGATCCAGCGCTGCCCTGACGCCGGCCGGCAGTAGTCCAACCAGACCCGCACAGCAACTCAAAGCGAACACTGCTGCCACCGACATGCTGCCCCGACCACACGTGTACACACAATTTACAAAGTATCGAGTGCGCGCAGCCCGTTATTTCCACTATATGACTACACACGCGTACAGGTGTATAACACGAACCCACAACACTCGTACTATAGCTCTCTCACGTGCGTTGGGCACACGCGCTCGCGCTCGCGAGACCCGCGGCAGTAAACTGCGCCGAGTCGTTGCACCGGCTCTTATATACACATTGCACCGCTCCTCGACGTCCTTAGAGCGCCTTCAAAGGGGCCTGTGTGTATATAGTTTACTCGTGTATGCACCGCTGGCTTTGCCGCCGCCACCGCCGACTTTTCACTGCATCTCTCGTGCACCGCCGAGTCGTTTTTCGCGCCTTTTGTTTTGCCGGATTTTCTTTTGTGTTTTGACGTTTCTGCTGAACTGCCTCCGGGGAATGCGCGCGCTGTCATGGATGTTTGGCGCCGCGGATGAGTGAAAGTTTGCAAAAATTTATAATGAGATCCGACAACAGAGCCGCATTCGAAGTCCTGGCTTGACGACTGAGAGAATTATGAATTTGAGATGAGTTTGGATCGGTGTCGCCTCCGGGATGAGTAAATGAGGATAAGGTCAGATTCATCAGAAAAAAAATATCAAAAGTTGTACTTATGAATTTTATGAGATATGCAAATATAGATCTTTAATAAATTGCATTGATATATTGTAATTTAAAAGTGTAGATATACAAAGTCAAGCATATTTTGTTATAGAGCGACCTATATCATTATAGAATGTGCGATGAAAAACAGCGGATGTTTGGTTTGGGAATTCCCTATAGTATATTAATCCATTTCTTATCCTGAGATTGTATACGCGTACTTCTCGTGCAGATAAAACAGAAGTATTACACGTCAATAACTTTGAGAACGAAATTATTTCCCTATATTGTAATCAAGATCTTCGTGTCACTATAATCCTTATTATCAATATAAGATATAATTGTGCTATGTCGAAAAACATCTAGACGCTTTAACAAAAGCGTAGCTATTAAAACAGGACTTACATGAAATTAAATGTTTACATTTAAATTTAGCAAATTATTCTCAAAAATGCTCCAAATTTATGCTGCGTATAGCTTATTTATTTTGTATCAATAAATAGTGCGTACTTTACATTATTTATGCGGCACCGACGAATTCCAGCGTAAATACTAGACACGTTTTTGCCTCAGCATAGCTCTCAAACTGGTTATGTTAAGCAAACCAAATTTCATCAATCGCAATACTTTAAAATTTAAGATCTGTAACGTACTTCGATCAATCATCAAATTTTTGTGGTAATCTATACTTACCAAATGGTTGCCAAATAAGTAGTTTTTACATCGATATAGTTGCTATATATTCCATATTATTATACGAATATAGCAATATAATTAATAATATTATGATCAATTTATTTAAATATAAAACTATACAAAGATTTTTCAGAAAACGTGCGTTAGTAAATAGAGGTCGAGTTTAGACATGCAATATCAAGAAGGTGACCGAGATGGCGCTTGTATCTTCAAGAGTTTTTTTATCTATCTTGCTAATGAATTTCAACAGCGAGAGATCTTAAGCACTTGTTTATACCTATAACACTGAATTCTATGAAGCACTGCATAAAGCTATAGACACGGCTAAATCAATTGAGCAAAGCCTTATCAGAAAATATTGGTACAAAATCTCTGTCGCAAGTAGTTTTCAAGCACTTATAAGACGACTGCTATTATAAAAGATGTACGTATACGCACTGCTGGAATTATGTACGAAAGAAATTATGAATAGAGATTTTCTTTCATCCCGGAGAGTCTGCGTCTTCAATGCAATAGTTTATTATCACTTCACTCCTAACTTTTTCGTATTACATGATGCATCCAGTTTTAGCGATTATTTTACCGCGATAGTTATAACATGGTTAGATTAACGTCTGCACGAAGCGATTATTACAATATTATTTCGTAATTGATGGCTCGTTCAGCTTGTATTTAGCAATTCATGTATTATCAATTTCACTATAGCCGTGTTTGTAGGTAAGAAATGATAACGTCTTTAGAATTAATTCCAAGTTTTTTGCATTACGCATTTCTTCATTGATATATTCTGAAATTGAACGACACAAAGTCCAAAAGTTTAATATGTTTCCCTGGTAGAAAATTAACAAGAGAAAACCGTTAAAAAGTTAAGTTTAGTTGACCATTATTATCAAATTTGAATGTAAAATAATAAAGCAAAATGTTGCTAATATTTTATTGATGCGTGTCTATTATACCAACACAGTATTATTTTTAAGTTAAAAATTATTTTTTCCTTTTTTTCTTGCATTAAAACGTTTGCATGTTTTCTTACAAATATTTGGATTTTTCACGATTGCAAGATATTTTTCTATAATTTCTGGATTGTAACATTCATTTGACAAATTTCAAGCAAATGTTCTGTTTTATTTTGAGTTAATGTGTATATCTATGCATTTATAATGTTTAAACTCTTATTTATTTAAATTGTTAACCACAATTTAGCTAAGTGGCCCAAAACTTAGCTTATTAACCGTTAACATTACTACCGGGGTTTCTATAAAATTTATTTGTAATCGATATTTTAGACTTTTAATACCAGCCAAATTGTAATCAATATCAGACATTTAGGAGAAATTCCTGTTTGCAACGGTGCATTTAAAAGATCTCAACGGATACACCAATAATCACGCCGGTGCATAAACCGCGCACCTCAGTTAATTTGAATGTTGCACATTGCCTAATGATCACTCGCTCTATAAATGCCGCGCAGCGCTCTATAAACCCGATCGAACTATCAAAGTGTTCCTACAGTTACTACGCAACGTTCTAACAAACCCCTTGTATACACACACACACACGCGAAAGAAAAACTTTCAATTTCCGGTCCGTCGCGACAAGGTCGACGCCTCTCCTCTGTCCGTATACATTGGTCGCGCTTCGAAAGTGCAAATTTCAGGTGCTCGCGAATTATATGCCCGTAAGGTTGGTTGCTTCACTCTCCCGACGCATTTTCCGCGCGATAGCCGAGCGTTCCTTTAACGTTTCAGTAACAGCTAGGCATAGAGCTGATAATGAATAGCTCCGTTGTGTGTGTATATGGGATATCTTATAGGACGTATCTGATTTTTTTTTTGTTTCTGCCTTTTTACGGCGCTATTATAGACGAAGGATAACAGTGCAACGAGCCGTTTGCGAAACAGCGACGTTTTACTTCGATGCGTCGAATTTTTTTTTCTAATTGTTGCAGTTAAAGAAAAGTTGCAAGTCGTAGAGAGAGAGAGAGAGAGAGAGAGAGAGAGAGAGAGAGAGAGAGAGAGAGAGAGAACGTCCTGTAATTTCACGAGTGATGCTCCTTTGTGCGCTGCTTGTGAAAAGGCTTACGTAATTTATTGTTTAATTTTCTGGATTTCGTACGTAAACGAGAAAAACTCTCGTCATACTCTGAAAGTACAGCACAATTATGCCCGTAGATGGATGGCATGAAGCGCTATAAGCGTCCAGTTGGTATAAGATGCTATTTTTCACAGTGTATCAACTAAGTGATGGAGTTAGGAATTTAATTTTCTTTATTGGAAATAATTATGTGTGCAACGTATCTTCTATTACACTATGGGCTTCATTGCCGCAAAACCAAGTTGTGAGATGTATGATATGTAAATCATGGCCATTTATTATCTTTGCCTCTACAATATTTGTGAAAAATTACTGACATTTAGCAAGGGCTCCTTTTTGACATCGTATACAACTAACGCATGCTTCAAAAATTTACCGAGTTACAGTCAGATACAAATTTAAAAAATGATTGATCACATTATACAAATCACCCACATTATTTAGTCTTAAAACAATCAAGTAATATGCTAAATTATTTCATTGGACCGATTTATAAACTTTTATAAAATCAAACTAAGTATGTGTGAATATATAGCAAAATGATATTGTGCACAGGCAAGTGCTTATGCGCCACCTATCTTTGATAGCCTCAGATAGGAAAAGTCAGTTACTATGCGGTATAGCGAATTTTTTTTCTGTGCACATGCCTACAAAAAAAGAGAAGTACAAGCTCTTATCCTCATGGAATAAATTTAAAGTTTTCTCTTATCTTATTTGTTTCTGATACGTTTTACCTTGAAGTGATAATTTATGAATTGGGCAGTATTAAGCACGCGAACTCCATTGTTGGAGTATCTTCAGTATAGATAAAATATTCAGTAAAAATATTCAGTATATGTATAGAAGCAGCTGATTTCCACAAAATAAATCACGGATGAAAGGCGGGAAAATTTTTGACGTCTTTCGCATAGTGCAGATGTAATATTTGTACTTCATGTATATATACGATTAATTAAATGTATTCGTTTGTCTTTTTATCGTTAAAAAGTTCTTTAGTTGTATCATAACGTGCACACGCCCGCACGTCAAGATATAATAATCTATATCATCATTCATTTTATAAATCTATTTTTCTCGAGTTACAAGTGCTCCTGTCAGTAGAATCGATTTTGATTGAAATAAAGCCGGCTACAATACAAAATGCGACATCAAATGTATCAATGGATTACATGAAGACGAACATCGATAAAAATATGATATCGGTATCATCTAAATCGTTCGATGAACTTGGGATTTATACCTATATACCATTATTTTCTTTATGAATTGCGTGAATGCGAATGACAGCGAAGAATACAGATCAATCTATATTTCATACAGGGGGTCTTAAAACAGGTCACGCATATAAACATATTGATGTTTTTCTCTTCAAATTAAGAGATCTTCTGCTCGTGACTTTTCACCTGGGCGGTCATTTTAAAATCTCGGCTTTTATGTAAAAATTCAAAATTTACGAAATATTTAGTAAACTATGATGAATGTCATAAAAAGTACCGTGAAATTGCAGAATAAAACAGTTAAGTGGTACTTGCAAGTGTGATTTCTTTTGGATTGCGATACACGTGTAATTATTTCACAACCAGAAACTGCATCCCGCATCACCGAAGATAAAGGTTATCGTCGTGAAAATACTATATAATTTATGGGTTTGTAGCTTCATTTAAATATAAGATATTTCGAATCACTCAACCTTTGTTCCAATTAGCTGTGTTTAAAAATAACTATTCGGCATTTTAGTGATGAAAGTTTTATGACAATTATTAGAATCATCATGAATTGTATAATTATCAATATAAGCATTTTATTTCTGTAACTTAACTGATGCGTAACAATTCTTATAAAGAACATTTAAGATCGTTTTACAAAATTACTATCTAAATATACGCTATTTATCCTACCGATATGTCTACTATGTACAAATTTCACTTACGATCAACTCAACGGTACAAACCTACGCTACAGTATATTTACATGATTATGCGATATAATAATAATAATGGTTTTTCGTAGAGTCGCTCTCATAAAAAAGTCGAACAATATAACACGAAGGAAGCACGCGCCGGCACCAGACACAGGAAACGGGTTCGCCAGCGCGCAATGCAGCTCGTACGCATGTATGATGTATTAAATGGTCAGCGTGCACAGCCCCGAGAAAGAGCAAAAGAATGTATGAAGCTTGCGTACACTGCACGCGTGACTAGTGTCGTTAATCGTGAATCCCGAGGCGATGTTGTACATATGGTTTATTTACGTGTACTGGGTGAACCGCGGATCTGGCTTTTTTGTAAGGCCTTTATTCAAAGTTGTACGCTATTCAGACTGCTACCTGACGGAAAAGTAGGACTGACGATAAATTGGAATCATGTTTTTTAAATTCACGATCAAACTGTGTTTTACCGTGAAGGGCTGCAGTTTTGAACGCGTCGGTAACCAACGGTGGATAACGGAGAAATCTTATTTACTCTGAAGATACCTCGACGTGCTTCGTCTTAAAATCGGTAGCTCGTTCACATATATCATCTGTATAACTGTATTTAATGAAAAGGGACGCGAACGCGGACTAGCATCGTGCCACAATACCCTGCACATTCAAGCCCTTTTTATAATTGTTCCTGAGACAAATAATGAAAATAACGATACTGAATCTCCTCTGAATTTCTTCGATCGATCTCTGCTCAGCTTATCTTGTAAATACCTTTCTCGTCTTACACCAAAGCAAAATTAGATTCACGAATTCAATAAATCGCAATAATCATCGATTACATCTCCCGGTAATTAACTTTTTCATTACAGAGGCGTTATCTCCTTTCAGCTCGACATCGTCTTTCGAAGAAACTTGCCAATGGAAATAGTTCCTCTAGTAACAGATAAGCTGAACTTGAACTCGACAGAATTTCACGGAATTCGGGGTTGCTATTAGATAAATTAAGTAATGCCACTAAAGTACATCCGCACCGATTCACGAAAAGAGTCATTTAGGATCAATCCAATGATTCACACCGTCACGGTGGTAGGCGCCAGTTTTGCATATTCGATGGCTTGTTTGAGCGACTCCGGATACGGAGCCCGATCTTCTCTGTACATATTGAGGGTTTGCAGAACATCCGTGTAAAGTAGATCCTTCGTGTAGTTCGAGAAGAGAAAATCGAGATGGCTGAAGCGATCGTAGGCGATAGCCCGACCTTCAGCATTCGGTAGTTTTGCCATTAGCACTACAACGTCCTGAAAAAAGATTGATTTATTTATTTATTTATTAACCAGACAAAAAATTACATATTATTTACATAATAGTAAAATTCCCGCAGAGGTAAACGCAGTTACCTGTTCGCGAGGCCGGTATACTTACTAACTATAGTTCCTTATAACTAAAATAAAATCTATTTCAAGATATGTAGTACCTAACTTACACTTTAACAGTTTTACAATATGAAAGATTGATTAATAACGTTTTAATAAAATTTGTATACAGAATACATAGCAATTTATAAATACATTATCAATATTTCTTATTAATTTTATAAAAAAGAAGTTTTTTTTTTTTTTACATGTGAAACTTAACCTATTCTCTTAGTTTATAAGTATAATTCTTAGAGCTTAAAGTTTTTAGGTTATTTGGCAGATCATTATAAACTCCTATGGCTTTAATATAACTATTCTTATTACTTATAGTCTTAAGTCTCCTAGATATCTGAATGCTTTTATTCCTAGTTTTGCTTTCTGAATTTAAAAATTTAACTTTTAATGTGTTATAGTGGTATATTAGTGATTGATATGCAAATAGTTGCCCAATACTCAATGGATTATCCTGAGCAAAATTATTTTTGTTTATGATTTTCAAAATTCTGTTTTGTAGCCTTTGTAATAGATTGGTAGCAGTAGAGTAAGCACCACCCCAAGCTATTATACCATAATTTATAACACTATGAAAAAATGCATAATATATCATTTTTAAAGTTTTAATTTGCATAAATCTATTAATCTTTCTAAAAATAAATACCATATATTTCAACTTATTTATTAAATACTGTATATGATTTATCCATTTCATATTATAATCAAAAATAATTCCTAAGTACTTGGTATTTTCAACTCTTTTGATGTCTTTGACATCAATTTGTATTAAAAAATCTTTAGGTACGCTATCAGAGTAGTTCCGATAGTCATACAAACTGTTTTGTCAATGTTTAGTGATAGCTTATTTAGTGCAAGCCAGTTAGATACTTTATACAGGTAGTTAGTCATGTTTTCCTCTACTCCTGTCCAAGAACTATCCGTCGAAATAATTGCTGTATCATTCGCATATGATATTATTGAATTTGCAGGCATATTTTGCAAGAGATCATTAACATATATAATAAAAAACAGTGGACCTAAGATAGTACCTGATGTATAAGTAAAATAAGTTTTCTTTCATTTTAAGACAGAAGGAAAGAAAAAGCCAAATCTAATAGAAAATAACTGGATTTTCATACCTCTTTTGTCGTGTAAGCGTCGTTCAATCCGTAATAGAGTACGATCGGAACCGTTATCCTTTCCAAAGGATACTCTGGAGGAGTCATGTTTTTGTATCGGATGTAATTTCCTTCTGGTCCAAAATCGTACTGTCGGAATTTTCCTATAAAATCCAAAAATTTATTAATTGAATCGCAAAATTTAGTTTGATTAAGATATCATTAAAATCCGCGTAAATATTTAAACAATGAGGAAGCTACTGGAAATTATTTATCGACACAGATAAGTTATCTTGTACTTGCTTCATTAAATATACGTTACAAGGCTTATTTATAAGTTATCAGCAGAAATACTTTACGCGCATGATTTATTTCTTTCTGACGTTTCAATGATAATTGCGCGAAATGTGAAAAATATAAATATCGCATGCTATGCAAATAAGTAAACATTACCGCTTATCATAATCTGTCTGTAATGCAAAAGCGTCTCGAGCGACGATCCTTGAGGATAATGGTTTAATACTTTGGGCATCATGTCCTGCGAAGTTAAAAAAATGCATCATAACAATGAACATAATTTCGTCGTTATACTTTTGTTAATGGCGTCTCGCCGTTTACGGAACAATATACTCACGACATCGATTGCGTCAAACTGGCTGGATTTTAATAGGCCAGCCATATTCATAATTAGTCGTTGACACAGCAGCTCGATATGCGGCGTCTGGCAGAACGTCGCATACGCCCCGACCAAGCTAGGATTCCGAGGGAATATTTCATGGACTCCGAGCGTCCTGAATGTTTTCTGAAAGACGTTTTTGTTTTAAAATACTTGACTTCACATCCAAAGAGTATTTTATTAAAAATAAAATTATTTCCTCTTCACGCCATTCTCGTGCTCCGAATGACGCAATACCCCATAAAAATGCAAACCAGTCCATCACGCTTATCCTCGGCGAGAATCTCGACGATAAACGCGATTCCACTTCCAAATTCGAAACACGAATACAGAAATAAAAAAAAATTAGCAAAAATATAACATTCATATACTCACTTGTAGCTGTTTGCCGTATCTCACGGCGATGTTGCTGATGGGACCTGGTACCAGGTGTGTGAAAATAGCGATGGGGGCGAAGGAGAGCATCGTGTTGACCTTGGCATTGTATTCCGGTTTCATCGACAGCAGCACCAGGCCCACCGTCGTTCCCATCGAGTGTCCGATAAGCGACACTCGTTCCTGTCCCGTCGTTCTGAGTATGTGGTCGATAGCAGACGCCGTGTCGTACACTCCAAACTCGTGCCAGCTGCGAGGATAGAGAGGCTTTTTTTTATTTTTTGTACGTATCCTTCCGCTCGTTATTAGGATTGCTGCGTCTGTGATTAATTCGCTCGTAAACGACACTTTCCATTGATGGATGACTCTGCTGGCCGATTTTTGTTTCGTCGAGGAGTCTACGAGGAGGATCGACCTGGATATGCGCGATTGCTCATACGGGGATTGATTTTACGAGTTGAAAAACAATTAGAGGAAAACGAAAGTTGTGCTTCTTTGGATTAATAATAAGCGAGCGCGCGTATTGAAATTCATGATTGTGTGTCACCTTCTTAATTTTATTTAATCACAAAATTATGATGCACATGTACGATGCTTTGTTCATCGTTCGCGTATACTTTCACTACATTATCGACTTTCTCAATAAAACAACAATGGTAACTAAATGAAAAGAAACTTTTCACCAGTCCTCTCTCAATTTACCTGAATCGCCAAAACTTCTCCTCCTTCGGTACTATCTTCTTGTGCCTCCTGGAGTAGAAGTTGCCTCTCGTGTTCAACAGCCAGACGTCGTATCCAGCGTCGACCATCATAAAGGCTGCGTAGTTTTGAAAAAAAGAGCGCACGTGTTATCGGCTTCGAGAGACAGGCCCGAATCCAGACAGGCAAGAGAATAGAAGGGAATGAAAAAATTCAGGCATACCCAGATCTTCATCGGGGCCGCGAAGCACCCAAATGTCAGAGGCGGCGAGGAGCCCATGAATAAAGAGCACCGCAGGCTTCTTCGGGGTCACGGGAGACCTCGGACCGCCTGGCATCCGATGGACTGTCAAGATGTAGCCGTCATCCGTCGTGATGTCGTGCTCCTCGACGTGGTAGCCCGTGGATCTCACGAGATCAGTCTGAAAACGAGGCTCGACTTTAATGACGCGCACAGGGCCGTGGAAGTGTGTGGTGCATTGAGGAATTTCAAAATGATGGTATCTGTGAAGCGTTTTACGTCGTTGTTATAGTTATTGAAAGGACTACCATAGGAGCCAGGATCAAGAGTCGCAAGAAGATTATGACCTGCTTACTTTGGTCTATCTATACAAGCGTGACATCATTGATGGGCATTAACATTCAATGGCTGTTTTTAATCGCTTATTCGATTTGACAGAGAAAAAATTTAATTGCTGCATATTTAACACGTGCAGCGTCTATTTGGGTTCTTTGCCTTCACCTCCATGCATATAAACAGAACGTTCGATAACGTTTAAGAGGGTAATTAATTTTAAGCACTATGCAGCGTCATCGTTAGATTACCTTCCCTTTCTCGGGCTCTTCGAGTTGAAATTTGTAAAATGTGAAAATCATCATTTAATTTAATTAAACAAATGAATCTACGTCGACGCAGTCAAATTTTAAGGAATAATGTAAATGCTATTTTATACCCGTAGTTAATTTTTGGTCATTTTCCACCCGACTGAAAAAGTTCCTTTGATGGATCAGCATAACTTTTTCACGGCGTTTCATCTTTCATACCCGGCAATAAATGACGCATCAAGTCGGAGTAAAAAATTCGAATAATTCGTTATTGCAATGGCCTCATGAGGTTCAGAAAAAAGATTCGCGGTACAAGCCAGGCGACGATTTCGCGACTAATATAAGCTTCGGATCTATCGCAACGATGATTGCTTTACACCAAATCACATGTAAATTTATGTAAAACACAGATCAGAGAGATATTCGGGTATCAGAGGTCAGTCGCATTAAAGATACGGAAGTCTTCTAGCTACTAATAAATAAATATATAGCCAGACGTTATCGTGATTTACTCACTCGGGAACGAGAATATCATTACAGTTCATTATCTTTTCGAAAGAACCGTTTAAAAAATGAGTAAAGAAAAGAAAAGAAAAGCTCGTTCGCGAAGAAACGAATAGTGGCCGCGAGAAGCGAACATGCAAAACTAGAGCAAACTGGTAGGTAATAGCAAAAAGATAACCGCGCCATCTGACCTGCGCCGAGTTTATACACGCGTCACTTACTTTCGATTTCATAACTCGCGCCAACCGAATTTAATTGCTTCGCATATTACTTTGCCGGTCGCGCTGTTGCAAAGAACACACAGAGTTCGCGCTTCTCGATCGATACATTAGCGCAGCGTTTGTAATATTTCTATATCAAATACATATTTGATGGCCACGGATAAAGTTTAAAGAACAAATTTTCTAATAAGTAGCTCTCGAAAACGCTCGAAAGCGACTTAGCCACGGCGGCGGATCGATGAATGGACCAAGGAATTCCAGCTCACGTGCGTCACGACTCGAATCTTTTCTCATTATTTAGCGAAAAATCCCATTGACGAGTTTTCGTGCGTCTCGGGCTTAACTCTCCACGTGCACGAGCTGCTCGCGTATAATATATATATGAAAGCGGCGTCTCTTCGGTTTCGTTTTTAATTGGACCAGGATGCGCCCGGCGCGAGATGGAGATATTTCACATTTTCACTCTTAGTTTTCGTTGTCTAAAAGAGACGTCTCCATTCACTTTCGCTAAGGTGTTTCGGTCGAAAGTGGAAGATCCACTTCTTGAATATATGTTTTTAATGATTTAACTTTTACAAAACGTTGCCGGCGTTTTTGAACACAATCGCACGCGCGGTATTAATGAACGAATAGTCTTATACACACCGGCAGTTTTATTCCTTTTTTCCGCAGTCGATTTCGAGAAATTTTCGCGGTTCAAAGTTTCGACGGAAATTGTAACACTGCCTATATATGTATACACGTATCACCGGGAGTAGGTGAGAACAGCCGCGGGTTTACCGTTTTTTCGATAGTACTTGTGTAAATTATAGAGAAAAAAATCGCCACTTATAACGGTCTCGATATTTGCGCGGAGTTCCTAAAAATGCACGCATAAATATGTTCTGGTATTTTTCTTTGGAATCCGATCAGCTGGAAGTAGTACGCGTGTGTATAAGTGACTTTCCTCCACAGCCGAAATGTTCGATACGGGCCGATCTATGGGTGTAAAGTCTTTTTAAAATTGGCTATAATTACGCAAGAGAAGTGAAATGGAACCGAATCGAATATTATTCTCCGATCGAATCCGGCAACTGTTTATTTCTCTCAGTACTTACGAAAGTTTCGATTCTCCCGGGCTGCGGCAGGATCTGTTGCACTTGCTCCAACTGTCTTCGGAACAACTGCCTCTTGTCCCTCGTGACGAAAGCTCCGGTCTCGATTTCTAACCTAGTAGTCCTCGAGCCCTCGCTCTTGCAGCTTAGCGCGAACAACACCAAGAGGACCTCGGCGAACATCCCCGAGAGCCGCATCTCGACGTTGAAAATCAGACGAAGTATATCTCAAGTGCAAAACTTTGAGCTTGACTCCGCGTACTATCGTGTGAGCGTTCAGTGAACTTAGGACTGATTCATAACAATTTCCCGGTCGACTCCCGAGCGGTCGTGAATTCCTCGTGGTCCGAACGGCTGCTGACTCGCGTGTATACACGCATCCGAGAGCGCGCTGTATAGCTCGGTCCGATCGCCGGCTATCGATATATGTACTCTCCTTCCCGGCGCCGCGGCCCACACGAAAAAACAGCGCTGGCGCGCGCGCGCGCTCACTGTGCTCTATCAGAGCGCGCAGCCTTCCCGCTTTTTTCTTCTTCTTTTCTCCGTCTCTCTTGGACTAGCTTCTCCTCTTTTTTCTAGCCCCGCTTCCACCTGTGACGAAGCTCCTCGTCGTCAGTCCTGCGTCCATAGTGTCGCGCGTATACGGCTCGCCTGACCCCTTCCGTGACCCCGCGTCTTTTTTCCTTTTGCTTTTTTGCCGCTGAGCCGCTCGGTTAATGATGGGCGCTTTTCTCCGATCGACCGATCGAGCCCGCGGGGAACCGATCGACTCGGCGCGCCTGTGGACGAGAAATAAAAAAGCCGGAGGCGTATCACAATAAGAGAGTATAAGAATAAAACGAAGAGGATGTCTCACGGGGGCCAATGCGCCGAACTGCTGAACAATCGGATAATCGAATGCGATCCGATTTCCACACCGAATGTAATTTATATGTGCGATTGTTTGACCGGGAGACTCGATTTTTTTTTTAATTTAAACGATTCCGATTGGGATTTTGAAGGTGAGTCGATACAGAAGTAACGTTTTCACAACGATATGCGCGCGGACGATCGGTGATCGATTTGGATGAAGTTACCGATCTGTATGCGTTTACTTATACGCTGCGCGGCTTGATCCGATTAACGCGCGCAAACTGAGTTATTTACGCACAGAACTGAGTCCATTAAACGCTGTAACTTTCTCCGCCTTTGAGACTCGAAAGATTATCTCAAGTAGTACTACTGCTAGTACAAAGTATGAATAATTATCGAGATGAGTAGCTTCTTGAAATCTTGAACGATGTCGATAAATACTGAATTATTTGCAGAATTCTCTCTCTCTCTCTCTCTCTCTCTTCAGTACGCACTTGAATAATTCAAAGTCCAAATTCTTTTCTCCTCACACACTTTGCTCGGAAATCCCGAGCTTGAATGCTATATTTTTTTGAAAATGTTCAACAAAGGATATCACATTCCACCCTTTCCAATTCAGAAACCTGTTCAAACTCGAGCTGTCGCTATTTTCACACGCATAGGTACAATCGTACATCCTCCTAGAAATCCTCAACTATCTTCGGAATCAGGTAAGAGCGACCGCTGACGTATCAATAGCGCGACGATATCGCGATCAGCTGCCGATGTCGCCTGCAGCGCTTAGGGGGGATGAGTTTCGCGAGAGCGTTATTGTCTCGCTGCGCTGCGCTGGCGCCGGACGGAGCATCCGGGAATCCGGGTCGGGATGCCAACTGGGTTAATGGTGCGTCGCTGCTCCGCGATGTGTTGTACGCCGAGCGCGTGTACTCTTCGCGATCTTTGCTTCATCACTGTTTGTTCTCCCAAAGGAATGCCGTCTCCTTTGTGCGTCCTGTTTTTGTGCTGGTCTTCTTTTTTTTCTTCTTATTCGGTCCTCTCGCTGCTTTGTCTGCGGTGCACGAAGTCAGTGCTGAATTTCGGTCGTTATCGCGCGGATGTTAATTCGTGCGCGGCGAGTGCTGCAGGGAGCGATAAAGTTTTACGAAGATTCACTTTTTGCTGCACTGCGTGAAATGGAAGTTGAAGAACCGTAAACGTGATTGAATTTTCGTGCTTGTGTGTTACCTGTGAAGGAATGTCCTTCTGTTAAAATTGTTCGTACAGTGCCTTGACGTGTCGAATTTATTTATGCAAAAATAACAGTAACGTATCCCGTTTGACAGTTTTGATTATACTGTTACGCATGGCTAGCAAACTTTTAACACTCACGAGCTCGATCTGATGTGCTTTTGTTATTTCGTCACTGACATCATCGCAGTTTCCATTCAATAATATTCGTATTTTCTTTCAGGAAAAAAACCAGTCCACTACGTGCTACGCCTTGTGTACACAGTCTTCTCGATCGAATCATTAATATGGATAATGCCTCGAAACGTCGATGACCGCGGGAAATTCAAAAACAACTTCCCGGACTAGATCATTACCAAATATATACTCTCCACACATCTATAATACCACGTCGTATATCTCCGCCCGTCAACAAAAAAAAACAGCACATGTAATATCTAATCCACAAAATATTCCGCACTCGCTCAAAGCATCCGCGCGACTAATAAACATATGCGATCCTTGAAATTATCCGATATACCAGTTATAGCGAAACGATCGGAAGATATAGGAAGAAAAAACGACGGATCATTAAAAACATTGATCTTTCCTGGTACATATAACATCAATCTAGCGACTCGAGGAGTGAGTATATATCGCGACGTTTCCGAAGGTCAAAGTCAGACTAAGCCGCGAAAATTTTCGTGCTGCGGTCGCGCCGGCGCGACTCGTAAAACTCTCCTCGAGGAGCCCCCCGGCGGCGAGTATATAATATAAACGTAGGAGGAGCTGACCGTAGACGCCGAGAGAGGCGAAAGACAGAGGAGAGAGAGAGAGAGAGAGAGAGAGAGAGAGAGAGAGAGAGAGAAGGAGCAAAAGAGACCTCAAAGTTAGCGGTCCGCACGCCCCACGCCGTCACTGATGCCGCGAGCAACTATATACAACACACAGCCATCGGCATTCGTCTAATTTACATAATTCCTTTTGGGTGCCCGTCGCGAGCCAGCAGCTCCTCGATTCCTATATACAGATATATTGTATACAGAGTACATGTATAATACATTTATGTGTGTGCGATCGTGGTTGATTGGCATCGGCCATGCGCACATGCGCCATATAATGACACTACTGTGTGATGCATCCATTCAAGGATCAAGATTTATTTGATGGGCACAGTAGTGTGAATGGACTTTGCGACTACGAGGTATAGACGTGTACTTGTTCGACTTTACAATAGCTCGTTAAAGTTTGTACTCGCGGTTGCCTTATACAATACAATACCATATCTATGTACAAACGTTGACTGCGTTTCAGTTTTCATTTTTTGCAGAAAATTAATCAGTTGTTGGTGTCTTCGCGATGACTACTCTTCTATTTCCAACGATGTGCGTATGTGACCCATCCTTTCAAGCTCATTGTCGTGGTCCTTCACCCACGCGGACAAAGTCATGCGCATCGAGTATCATGTCACGTTCGACGTATCGACCTTCACTGCCGCCGCGAGAGCGAAATTTCGTTGCCATTGTGCTCGCGATTCTTGCTTTTGTTGATTACACTGGTATAAGCAATTTTGAAAATCCTGAAAATGTAGCCAGTAATACAATAATATTGCATGCATATACATACTTTTTGACTTTGTACGCTTCATTGCCTATCATCACCCCATTCACGATTTCTTGAGAACTCTGCCTAGAGTGAGTAACCTTATTTCTATCGGCCGTTGCTGGATTTTTTGCAGTTTCCTCGTTTTTCTTCGTAAAGAAGGCGTACGCAATACGAAACCCTAACTAGAGCTGTTCTATTGCGTTTAACAGAATGCCAAAGAATGTAACGGGACAAAAACGGAGCTCGGAGGTCTGCGACGGATGTATGTATAAGAATCTAGCGTGAAAAAACGAATTAATGTTTAAATCCGCTATCATGATCTTAAATGTATACGTATCGGATTTTTCAAACATGAAGGGCTTGAAAAATATTTTAATTTGTATAGATCACTATTTTTGATTCTTATATAAAGATAAACACGTTTCGTGCGTCAGCTGAAATCTGAAAATAAGCAAAAACTTGATCATATTCGCATTAACTCAAAAATTATACTGATACCGGATACATAAATGCCGCATTAGTAAATTATAGAAGAATATCATTACAGCAGTTCTTTTCGATAATGAATGCTTAGAAAAAATATTATGATAACAGAATTAAAGTTATAAGAATATACTAGTTGTTTTATGAAATAAAAATAACTTTGTTATAAAAATTTAATTTATATTTTACGCCAGCAACATCTTGACGTACCGGGCTGCTTGAAAAAAATTATTATTTCGACCTTGGCCACCGCAAGGCGTGAGATATAAAAAAAAATATAACAAACAGGCATCGCATCATTTCGGTCATCTACATAAATACATACGGTTAGCCAGTTGCCCGATTCTCGCACAATGTACGCTGCTCGTTTATTCGAAAAAACCGGTCATGACGCAGACCAGGATTTTTCTGCTGTCGCCGCCTTGACAGCTCGGTCGAGCGTGTGTCTTCACGCGCCAGAACAACACGAATATTTTCTGCTGTGGTTTCTGCAGTGGTTGTATATTATATGTATGCATGCAAGCAAGCACGATCGTCAATTAAGATAAGAGCAAAGAAGATCTCGTACTTTTTAAAGTTCTAGTTATTTTTTATCTGGAGCATCATTGTTGTATGTGCATCAGGATAATGATCCCGTTTTTCGAGGTTGAGTCAGCTGAGCTACAATAAATGATTTTTTAATAAGAATTCTTCAAGAGGCGCCTCTAAAAACCATAAAATTAATTTACTTATACTACTGTAGTAACAAAAAATTTTAATTTTGGGACGATATCCTTGCAGCAAAATTCTCGCAATCCATATATAACGATATAGTTTGCGAGAATTTTCGATATGAAATGATATATGGATATGTAGTAACTGCAAATAACGTTCTGTATTTGTCAAATAATAACGACCAAGATAAATATGTAACTGTAATTTTTTTAGAAAGTATTACCTATGATTTCAACCAAGCGATCATTTAACAATATTTTTAGATCGCGTGCAAATAGAAAGTCTAAATGATTAAATTTCCCATCTGGCACCGTCTCAATCGTAAGGACGTTCGGTAGCATTTTAGATAATTGAACCGCATTCTGGAAAATTCAATTTGTAAAATAGTTTTATTAATATCTATATTATTATTATTCATAATTATATTATTATGAATAATATGCATGTATGACATACTTCTGCGGGTATCAATGTATCGCCGTTACCATACAATATAGCTATTGGTGCGACGATATTACTTAAATTGTATAGTGGTGGATGTATCTGTTTGTAGATTTTAAAATTCTCAACGATTCCATAGTCAAACATTTTGAAATGGCCTGTTCAAAATAATAATAATCAGCAAAATATATTTAAAAACTTTTTAATTGTTAAAATCTCTGTATTCAAATGCAAAGTAAGGTAAGAAGTTATAAACATTCTTATAATTCAGTACCTGATTGTACAACTTGACTGTAGTGATCAACTGTATGTGCAGAGATTCCTGCAGGAAGATACTGCAGTGTATGTGCAACTAGAGACTAAAAAATAATATTTTCACATTTTTTAAAATTTTTTTACCTTACAATACAATACTCCATGTAGTATTTATTAAATTATTTTTATTTTATTCAATATCATTATCATACCGTATTTGTTTGTTCTAGATTATCACCGACGAAAAGGCTTTGCAATTTTAGGCACAATTTTTGATAAGGACTACTGTTTCCGCATATCTTTCTCCCAAATTCAACCAAAGAGTTCGTTAATGGCAAAAGTTCATAAATTTTTCCCTTTTTTATAATGTCCTAAATAAAATAGCATAAATTTATACACAATTTTAATATTTAACGTGATAATAGTTTATAAATGAAATTCGCTAGAATCA
Organism: Nasonia vitripennis; assembly: GCF_009193385.2. Lineage (NCBI taxonomy): Eukaryota > Metazoa > Arthropoda > Insecta > Hymenoptera > Pteromalidae > Nasonia > Nasonia vitripennis. Next base: position 17,644,937 of record NC_045759.1, on the reverse strand, counting down.
GTTCATAATATATTACAAATTTTATATCTAAACTTTACCCTGATTTTATCGGCATGGTCTAATAAAAAATTAGTTATTTCATTGGATCTATTGTGCCAAATTGCTGCCGGTGCCAAACTGATAACTAGTTTAATTTTATCATTGTATTCAGGCTTTTCGGATAAAAGGACATAACTTATTGTCGTACCCATCGAATGGCCGATGTATATGATTTGCCGTTGGTTTGTCAGTTGCAAAATATAATCAATAGCTGTTGTTATATCATATAGAGCTATTTCGTGAAAGCTATACATAAGGCAGATATCAAAATATATAGACATCCTCAATACTATTATACATATAAATGTTTTAAAATTATAATAAAAAAATTACCTATAACGCCAAAAATCTTCATCGTAGTCTGGAGAAAGACTAACATGCTTACGCGAATAAGTATTCCCACGGGTATTGCCCAACCAAACATCAAAACCCACATCAGCCAACATATAAGCTAAAAATAATTTTACAGTCAATGAATTTTGTAAATCAATATTCAAACAATAAATATTTCATTTTTTTATCGTGCAGTCGTTTTTTGTATTTTGTACATAACTCATTATTCAATTTGCACTGATAATCAAAAGACCTAACAACGTGTATAATGAGAACCTTTTTTATCTAAATTTGAACTGCAGTATACGTATGTACATAATGATTGACTCAAGAGATTTATAATGACACTTATATTTTTTACTTCAAACGTGTAACTTTATTCCAAATGAGCCAGTCACGCATAACTTTGAATACTAAGTATTATTAGGACAGTTCATAATCGCTTATATTTATATACTTTAAATATATTTATATAATACTTTAAATATATTGTAAGAAGTAAGATATATATATATATATATGTGTGTGTGTGTGTGTGTGTGTGTGTGTGTAAACAAGTGCAAATGAAATAGATTACGCGTAAAAAAGAATGGAAGGAAAGCGATAAATGAACTAATTATTCACTACTTACCTAAATCATGTGTTGGACCCATGAGAACCCACGAATCAGAAGATGCCAATAAGCCATGTTGCATAAAAACAACGGGCTTTCCTCTCGTTCCTAAATTCGATGGACTTCCAGGTATTCGATGGATGCGAATTTTGTATCCATCAATCGTTTTCACAGTATATTCCTCTGCCGGATATCCAAAGGCATTTACAAGTGCTACCTTAAGCCAAAATTTCATTTTTTAACAATAATGAATGTTAATTGAAAACAAGAAAATTCATCCAACAATAATGTTTAATTTTATAAATGCACTTTCACTCACAAAGTCAAGAGCTTTTTCGTCATTAGCTACCGGATTGAATGGTTTTCCTTTGGGCCTATTTCGGCTTCTTTCATATCTTTCTCGATCAAATATTTCGGCTGCTGATTCGATTCGCCGTAAGGAAACTTCGATGACGTATACGAGAACCAATAATAATGCAATCCGAAACTTCATGTCAACTGTGTAATAAAATATTTCCATTTATCAATACATTATAGATACTACCTACATATACTTATTGCTTGCCCAAGATATTTATTTTATGATGTTCTACAATGCTTCTTGTTGCGTATTCAGCTTTAAAGTAAAAACCAAAATATACTCCGAGTAAGAATATAACTTGTTTAGCAGTCGTTGCTACCGCTTAGATTTGCGAACATCAAATGCGAGGTTTCATAATCACATAGCGAGAATCTTGCATTGATCAAGGAGCGTCACTGATGCAGTTACACCTAATAGCATTCATTTATAGCTTAGCTTGCATACTTGAGCAACTTTACTGTTCTGTGTAAATCGTTACATGGATAAATTAAATATTTATTATAAGCATTTTCAACGTATGACTCTATTTACAATAGCTCCAGCAGTTTTGCAAATAACGGTTTAAGTTTTTTTATACGTAAATATCATATTGTGTTCGTTATTATTATCTACATTTGTGTAAAAATATTAAAAATTTTTTACATTTCCAGGCACCCGAAAGTAAATGTTTGCTTTTTGTGCAATTATGATAAATGGCAGTTTATCTAAGTTTGATAACTTTATTACAGATTTTTATAAGTTTTATAATCACGTCATGTAGTAAATAATTTAAGGATCTATTTTTTCATTTAATTCATATTCATCAAGATTTTTTAATTATATTGTGCACGACTCAAAGTGCACGATTATCTGCCCAACTTTCATGCATGAAAAAGGTCCTTTCATGGCCTTATAAAATCAAAAGCTATTGTTGACTTAAAGTGTTTAGTACAAGTTAGAGTCAAAGGCGCTAAAGAGCCTTCCAAAAATTATTATAAGTATACATAATTTCAGAACGATTCCTTCAAGTCTGCAACACATTTATATATAACTTATTAACTTACGTATTATAACATACATATAAGAACTTTATTGAATTTTTCCAATTTATATATAAAAGTTCTGCGTACATAGCTAAGTAATATTGACTAGTGTTTGTTTTGAAAATTCAAAGATTTAGTAGCAATTTCAATAAGACGATCGTTTAACAATGTTTTTACATTCATTGAAAAAATAAAATCTAAATAATCGAAATTATCACTTGGTACAGGTTCAATGGTAAAGACGTTTGGTAATTTTTTTGAGAATTCAATAAGTCCCTGTAAATATTAAATAATCAATAATAATAAAAAAATATTAAAATGCTTATGTATTTTTTCTGTAAGACAATCGTATATAAATATAGAATATGATACGTACCCGTGCTGGTATCAATATATCATGTTTACCATAAATCATAGCAACAGGTGCAACGATATTAGTCAAATTGTATGGTGGTGGTTCTGTTTGTTTGTAGACTTTAAAATTTTCAATCATACCATAATCAAACATTTTGAAATCACCTGTTAGTATATGAATGATACATTTAGAAAAACACATAGTAACCATCATCATATTATTGCCTCATGATTCAATTCTTCGGTAGCCTACTTAATTATTTTGGCATCTACTTTAATTGTCATAGTATATTACGATACGTGTGACATAAGTAGCCAATTATAGCACGGCGTATATTATCACACTCGCCCGAGCGCAGCGAGGGTGATAAAACGCCGTGCACTAATAGGCTGCTTATTTCACAAGTATCGTACACAATTGTATAGCACGGCTGCTTAAATCCGCCAAGTCACGACTATCCGTGATCTAAGCAGTCCATTATTGTACCGTGAGGTTAGCGCACGAGCGTAGTGAGTGTGATATATACAGTGCAATAATGGACTACTTAGGTCACAGATAGGCGTGACTTAAACGCGGATTTAAACTACACTGTGCTATAAAATTCTAAAATAATAATTTGAATGAAGTGGAGAAATGTTTGCATAGAAGCTCCAGCATGTTAACACATGTGGAAGGAAATTCTAAAATAGATGAAAACAAATCAAGGGGCTCGACAGCGCCGCGCTGGCAAGAAAAAGTACGAAGTACGATTTGTCCGGCCTAACCCTATATACTTTGAAATTGGGTTTTGGAATATGCTTTGTAAAAGATGTGGAATCTCCACAAAAAACCTTTTTTCAAAAGTGAAAACCTTGGCAAGAAAAAGACTAATAAACGTAGTGAAATCTCTAAATATTAAAATGTCAAGTAAATGTTTTTTGCTATACGCATTAAGATATCATTTTTTGGGAAAACTAATTTTAACTTTAATTTTATATCTTAATGCGTATAGCAAAAAACATTTACTTGACATTTTAATATTTAAAGATTTCACTACGTTTATTAGTCTTTTTCTTGCCAAGGTTTTCACTTTTGAAAAAAGGTTTTTTGGGAGATTTTTTATTTCTTCTATATTCCTCATTTTTTGAAAAGGTATTTTTCATTTCATAAAAGTGTTTGATACTTATCGTATTTACTTGTCCTGGATTATAACCAACAGTTCGATAGAAAAATTTTATGCATAACTGTTGATAAAGACTGTCATTGTTACAAAACCATTTAACTAATTTTGATGTAGTAGTCGTCAGTGGGAGAAATTTATAAATTTGTCCAATTTCCGAAAATGTCTATATTACAGCGCATTAATAGATTTTTATTCTGCATGTGTGTGTTATTCAAATATTAACAGAATAATAAAATCGCACAGATTGGGATGGGCAGGGCACGTAGCGAGAATGGGAGACAACCGTACGGCAGCGCGTGTCATGAAGGGCAGGCCGATGGTAGCGCGACCTCTAGGTAGACCTAGACGTAGATGGGAGGACAACGTAAAAGCGGATCTAGTAGAAATAGGACGGGTGGGTGTCGATCGGAGAGGTGCATCTTGGGTGGGGTTGACACAAGATAGGGCAGCGTGGAAGGCTGCGTAGATGAGGCGATGAACTTTCGAGTTCAAAATGCCACTTAAAAAAAAAAGTGTGTGTTTATTAATTATACAAAACTGAAGATAAAAAACCGCTGCCCATTCATTGGCACGTATCTTCCTCTAACTAAATTTATAAGTCCAATAAATAAAATATTGTTTAGGGGAAGCAAAAGGTTTGAGAAAAATCGGTTTTTACATTTTAGCTCTTTATTTGACAACCGCTATACGAATTCGGTTAAAATGTTAGCAGCAGATAGCTTTTTTTATGATGAATCACCAAATAAAATTTTGAAGCATTTAACTACATTGTTTTAAAGATATCAGAAATCAAAAAATTTTCAAAAAAAAAAATTGAAACATTGATATCTTAAGAACCATAGGGGTTTGGAAGCTGCGCAATGAATTTAGCCAAAACACATAAAATATCTACTTTTTTCAAAAATCTCAAGTGCAATAAAGCATTTTTACGTCCATAATCATTTTGATTTATCACTGAACAAATAAATAGTCAAATCACTTGTAATTTAAATGGGATATATTTTGACACGTGATCCATCGACATGATTTTTTCGTAAGGTTATGATGTTTAGTTTCAGAGATATGAATTTTAAAAAAATCACCTTTTTCATTTTATCCGCCGAACAAAGCGGTCGATCCCGATGACCAAACGAGGAAAAGTAGGTATTTTTTATTCTCTTTCAAATGCATTATAGCTGAATTGTTTGTAACAAATAGTTAAGAAAATAAAAAATAACTGTTTTTCCTAAATTCAGAATCCAAAAATAGATATGCATGTAAAATTTTATTGATATTGACGAAGTAGTTCCAGACATATTAGGATATACACACACACACACACATCCATACGGACATTTTCTAAAAACAATTGATTTGAACTTATAACACACCATAAAATATGTTCTAGAAGTTTTGACGGAACTAACAATTTTACTATTACAAAGTTTCCTCTATAGAAGGAAACAAAAATCATTACTGTATAATCCCTTTTAAATTACAGGAAATATATTCACCTTGATAATATCGGCGTAATCAACTAGAAAATTTACTAATATATTGGAGTTTTTGTACCAAAATTCTACTGGTGACAAACTTATGACTAATTTCATTTTGTTATTATATTCAGGTTTTTCTGACAGAAGAATATAACTAATCGTCGTGCCCATTGAATGTCCAACGTATATCATTTGCTGTTGATTTGTTAGTTGCAAAATATAGTCAATAGCTACTGTTACGTTATATAAAGCAATTTCGTGAAAACTATAAAGAGCATGATATTAAAATATACATACTTTTTCAATATTATAATTATACACATACTAGAAGCTTATCACTGAATTTTTTAAAATTATAATAAAAGTATTACCTATAACGCCAGAAATCGTCATCGTAGTCTGGGGAAAGACTAACATGCTTACGCGAATAAGTTTTACCATATAAACAAACAACAGTTAAACTCATGTTTAAAATTCATAAGAAATCATAATGTCATAGGTTGCACTTCAAAAATACAAAATCATCTCTATATTTGTTTAAATTATTCTTGTATTATGTGATAATGTATACAATACGGCGTGCAAATTAAAAGTTATTCTGTTAGAAAACTAAAAAGCATTTATAACATATAATTCACTAAAAGATTGTCAGGATTTTGTTAAAGTTTTTTTAACTGTATTTCTCAGAATTTCGATAACACGATCGTTTAATAATGTTTTTAGATCGCGTGCAAGTATAAAATCTAAATGATTAAATTTTTTATCCGGCACCTCTTCAATGATAAAAACGTTTGGTAGTTTTTTAGACAATTGAATTACACCCCGAAAAAACGATAAAAAATTTAAGATGCACTTTATTTAATATTTTCATTTATGTTATTATGTAATTATAAAACGCATATTTATACGAGAAAAATTCAAATAGCGTAAATAATATATGCAAGTATGATACATACTCCTGGCGGTATCAGTGTATCTCCTCTACCATAAAATATAGCAATCGGTGCAACGATATTACTCAAATTGTATAGCGGTGGATATTTTTGTTTGTAGATTTTAAAATTTTCAATTATTCCATAATCAAACATTTTGAAATGACCTGTAAACAATAGTGAGACTAATAATAAAATTAACTTTATAAAACTGTTATTACTTCGGTGCGCTGAAGTAGATTAAATGCTATTCCTGAATGATTGAAAAGTTGCCTATAGAAAGGCGTGGAAATCAAACGTCTATTTTATAGTGTAAAAGTTGTAATGAATCTTATGCTATACAGTACCTGATTTCATAACTTGACAGTAGTGATCAACTGTTTGCGCAGAGATCCCTGAAGGGATGTACCTCAATACATGTGAAATAAGTGACTATAGGATTAATAAAGATATATTTTTATATTATTTATAGTTTATGCGTTAATACTCAATAATTAACTTAGTAGAATGAATGATGATTTATTTCCATTTGGATGTTTTTTTATTTTTTTATACTAACCGTATTTACTTGTTCTGGATTATAACTCTCAGTAAAGGTTAAAAGTTTTATGCATACATTTTGAAAAGGACTATCATTCCCGCACATCTTTCTTCCATATTCTGCCACAGACGTCGTCATTGGCAGAATTTCATAAATTTTACTATTCTCTAAAATACTCTAAAATGATATTACATATAATTTAGTAAGTAATTTCATTGTATAGACTTACAAAGATAACTTTCAATAAGCTAAATTTGATTGAATTTTTTAGTTTGGTAATTTTGTCACAATAATTTTCATATATTTATATCAACTCAACGTTACTCTGATGATATCATCATAATCTAATAAAACATTAATTAATTTATTTGATCTGTTGTTCCAAATTGCTGCAGGTGACAAACTGATGACTAGTTTAATTTTATCATTGTATTCAGGCTTTTCAGACAAAAGAACATAACTTATTGTCGTACCCATCGAATAGCCGATGTATATAATTTGACCTTGATTTGTCAGTTGTAAAATATAGTCAATAGCTGCTGTTACATCATATAGAGCTATTTCGTGAAAGCTATACGTGAGGCAGATATTAGAATATATAGACTTCCTCAATACTATTATATATGTAAATGTTTAAAAGTTATAATAAAAGAATTACCTATAACGCCAGTAATCTATCTTCATCAAAATCTGGGGAAAGACTTACATGCTTGCGCGAGTAAG